>NW_027430857.1:0-15258 GCF_044706935.1 Curcuma longa | reverse complement strand
TAAACAAAAATAAATACGAAACATAAATGGAATTTGAGACCGTATTATTTTTCTGTCAAAATATCTGTTTAAAATTTAATAAAAATTTAAGACAGAATTAAAATCTGTTTTAGATTTAGATAAATTAGAGATGGATTTGCTACGAAATTATTAATCTGTTTCATTTTAATAAAATATAACATTTGGAAAAAAAAAATTGAAAGAGAATTTAAAACAAATTTGATACGAAATTATATATAAATTTTTATAAACAAAAATAAATACAAATTATAAACGAAATTTGAGACCATATTATTTCTATCAAAACATTCATTTAAAATTTAAAAAAAATTTAAGATAGAATTAAAATCTGTTTCAGATTTAAATAAATTAGAGATGGATTTGTTATAAAATTACTAATCCATTTCACTTTAATAAAATATAACATTTAAAAAAAATTGAGACAGAATTTAAAACAAATTTTATACAAAATTTTATATAAATTTTTATAAATAAAAATAAATACAAATTTTAAATTATAAATTTAATTTAATTAATAAAAATTTAAGACATAATTAAAATCTGTTTTCAGATTTAGATAAATTATAAACGGATTTGCTACAAAATTACTAATCCATTACACTTTAATAAAATATAACTTTTGAAAAACAAAATTGAGATGAAATTTAAAATAAATTTGATACAATATTATATATAAATTTTTATAAATAAAAATAAATATGAATTATAAAAAGAATTTGAGACCGTATGATTTCTGTCAAAACATCCATCTAAAATTTAATAAAAATTTAAAATAGAATTAAAATTTATTTTAAATTTAGATAAATTAATTCCAGAAGGATTTACTACAAAATTATTAATCCATTTCACTTAATAAAATATAATATTTATAAAAAAAATCAAGGCAGAATTTAAAATAAATTTGATATAAAATTATATATAAATTTTTATAAATAAAAAAAAATACAAATTATAAATGAAATTTAAAACTGTATAATTTCTATCAAAATATCTGTTTAAAATTTAATAAAAATTTAAGACAAATTAAAATTTATTTTAAATTTAGATAAATCAAAGACGAATTTATTATGAAAATATTATTTCATTTCACTTTAAAATATAATGTACGATAATAAATTTGAGATGGAAGTTAAAATAAATTTGAAACAAAATTATAAATAAAAATTTTTAACAAAAAATAAATACTAATTACAAATAAAATTTAAAACTATATAATTTTTATTAACAAATCTGTTTAAAACTTTGAGACTGAAATAAATCTATTTCAAATTTATATAAATTAGAGATGATTTTTAAAAATAAAAATAAAATTTGATTCAAATTTTATATAAATTGTGATGAATTTATTATGAAATTATTAATTTATTTAACTTTAATAAAATTAATTTGTTCTTCTTTATTATGAAACAAGTATAAATTATTACTTACTAGATACAAAAGCTAGCTAATTTAGTTATATTCACTCGCTTCTGGAGTATAATTAAGTTGGTTTGGATCTAGTAGACTTACTGAGGTCACAGATGAGAATACGATGAAGCCGAGAAATTAATTATTTTAAATATTTCTCATTTATTTGAAATGTGTGATTGTTTCTTATAATCTAATATATAAATGAGAAATATAGGAATAATGCATAGGATAGGTGAAGATATGCTTGGCGTCTTCGGAGCTTAATGATAGAAATATTAAATGAAGACGGATTTAATACAAAATTAGAGATAAAATTTATAAAATTATATTTGATATGTAATCTGAGACAGACTTTTGACAATTTCAAAACAAAATTAGAGACAGAATTTATATTTAAAATTAATTTCATTTGGCAAATTAAAAATAGATTTATAAATAAATTTTTAATCTATTTTTGAAATTAGAGACAAAATATTTCTGTCTCAAAATTAGCCATGGGGCTTTCAGTAACGAATTTTTGAAATGGAATATTCTGTCTCAAAATATTGTTTAGAGACGAAAAAATGATTTTCAGAGACAGAATATTTTATCTCTGAAACTATGTTTTCTTGTAGTGAGTTTTGTTCGATTCGTCTTCACAAGACGAAGCTTTTCATTACATTCGTTCTGACAAAAATCTTTTCCATCACGAACCAAACTGAGTTGGTTCAATTTGGTCTAAAATTAATCCACAAAAAAATTTCTCGTATCTTACAAATATAATTTTGAAAAATAGTTTATCAAAATTTTTTAAGGCAACCTCAACTATAGTCTTTTAAAAAAGAAAATTTAAAAGCACTTTAAAAATTTTCAACAAGATTGTCAAAATCAATTTTGGAAGCAGTTTATAAAAATCTTTTGTTTCATTGTCAAGGTTACTTTGAATAACAAAATAACTTTTACAATTTTCAAACTAAACCATCTTTCAGATGAGAGTTTAATAAATGCAAACAATACTTAAAGCAAGTTAAAATGAAGCAATCTAAATCATGTGAATACTGCACTTTATAATAAATAAAGGAAAGAATGAACTTAAAATTGAGCATAAAAAAAATATGCAAAAAAGATGAATTTTAAGATTTGAATTCAAGCATGCATCCCAACTCAGGATTTAACCAATAGATAACCAACTATAATTAAGCAAGATATAATAATGGAAATATGCATAATTCAAACATAAGTTCTATATGCATGGTTCATATCAAACATAACTATTAAAAAAGTCTAGTTTTAACTAATAAAAAAAATGGACCTAGTCAAGCAAGCTACATCTAATTAGAGGAAGGAGGAGGTTGCTGGCCGAAATGTCAAGCTCATAACATGTCCATCATCATCTACTATTGGATATCCTGTTTATATTGTGGAGCAAATCAAAGCGATCGTCAATCTGCTGCTAGAGTGAATTGAAGAATCCATCGATCCGCTGCTAGAGTGAGTGAAGGCATCCATTGATCTCCTCCCGAAAATGGGCATATGGATCATCCATCTTTGCAGGACTGATAATCATCATTTTATCACATGATTTAGGCTTCTATATTCATGTTTTTTGATCTTCTCATGTGGTAAATTCATATTTATTTTACTTTTCATGAATTTAATTCATTTGTGGGCTTTAATGTAATTTATCTTTTATTTATAGAATTATGATTAATTATTTGAATGTGGTCTTTATGGGCAATCAAAAGGTCATGGACTCAAGTCGAATCAATCCAAATTTGAGCTCAAAGTTAGGTTTAAATGAGATCTAATCTGAAGTAATTTAGATCATTCATCCAAGGTAAGGGGTGATCTGAGCCATCCCATGAAGATCCGAGCTATCAAAGTCAATATGAGAGTAGCCCTTGATCTTAGATCGAAACCATTTAATCTGATTTAGGTTGACTTCGACCATTAGATCAGAGATGGAGAACTCACAGGCATTGATGCAGATCATGATCAAAGGCTTAGATTAAATTGAGAATGCTATAGTGCAGAGGATGGTGATTTAAAGATCGAGGAGTGGAACAGAGGAGCCTTCTTCTTGATCACTTCTTCTTCTGTTGTTGTCTCCTGATGGGCTTCCGCAAGTATACGGAATGTCATCAAGTAATAAAAGATATTGAACCACATGGACGCGGAATATACGAAAAAAAAGGAGTTCGGTATTGAACCAAATTGAACCAACTTGGTTTGGTCCGTTATGGAAGAGATTTTGATAAAATAAAATGGATGAAAAGATTCGTCTTGCGAAGACGAATCCAACAAAATTAGTTTGAGTCAAATCCAAGGTCGTTTGGTTAGTAAACCAAGTGAACCAAGATTGAATCCAGTTTGCTACAGTGACCGATTCAATCGTTATAATAAACCCTAGGTTTTTAAGT
This sequence comes from Curcuma longa, assembly GCF_044706935.1. Taxonomy (NCBI): domain Eukaryota; kingdom Viridiplantae; phylum Streptophyta; class Magnoliopsida; order Zingiberales; family Zingiberaceae; genus Curcuma; species Curcuma longa. The sequence continues at coordinate 11,428 of NW_027430857.1, read as the reverse complement.
TGGTTTAGCCTAGTAAATCTCGTTTAATGGCGCCGATTAAGATTAAACCGGGTGGGTTACTGTAGCTCCTCTTTAGAATGGGAAATCGTGGTTTTTCTCCACCGATTGCTTGCGCCGCATCTCTTCTCCCCTCCCTGCTCGCGTCGCATCTCTTCTTCACCGCCTGCCTCGATTGACGCCTTCACCATTGTAAGATACTAGAAATTTCGTAGTGTTGGAGGATGTGACTCGTCTTGCAAAGACGAAATCAACGAAACCAAATTGGATCAAATCAGAGATCGTTTGGGTAGTGAACCAAACGAACCAAACTGAACCAAGTTGGTTTGGTTCGTACGGGAAGAGGTTTTGATAAAATAAAATGGATGAAAAGATTCGTCTTGCGAAGACGAATCCAATAAAACTGGTTTGAGTCAAATCGGAGATCGTTTGGTTAGTAAACCAAACGAACCAAGATTTAAACCGATTTACTACAGTAACTGATTCAGTCGTATATTAAACCCTAGGTTTTAAGTTGGTTTAACCTAAATATTGCGCCGACTAACCACGTTTAATGTGACTCCTTGTTAAAACAAGAAATCACGATTTCTTTAATCCCGATTCCCCCTTCTCCTCTTCTTCGTTCTTTGCTCCTTCGCCCGCTGCCTCGCTGCCATCGACGCCACTACTGCCGCCGGATCACCGCCGCCGACCTCCACAAACCTTCAGCCACTGAGTTCTCTCCTCAAGCTGCCTTCCCCTGCTATTTTGCTGCCGCGACTTGCCTCCAGCCGACGCCCGATGCTGCGACTTCACCGCCCGGAGAAGACATCCTGCTCAGCGCCGCCGCCCTCTCTGCCCGATGCCCGACGCTTGCCACCGACCGCACTATCCCCTCTGCTCTTCCTCTGTTCGCCGACCCTAAGGGAACCCTAGCCTCTCTCTGCCGCACGACGCCGCCGCTGCAAGGAGAAACGCCGACATCGTCGCAGTCGCGTGGAGAAGCTCCACCGCGTCCCTCGTAGTATCCTCTCCCTCTTCTCTCTTTACAACCGCTGCTACCTACTTCTTCCTTCTCTGTTCCGGTGGCCACCCGAGTGAGCTCTGCCGCCGCCAATCGGAGCTGGATTCTAGGGTTCTGATCAGAGGTGAGATTTCTTCCTTGTCGTTGGTTAATTCTTGTTCAATAAGAATCTCGTGGTTTGGGTTGATCGGATCTGTTGGGATGTTTGTTTGTTGGTTTGGGATACTGTAGGATTGGGGGTTGATTAACTATGTTGGGATTTGAGGTTAACCTACTGTTGCATCTTAGTAGAGATGAGATTAATGTGGATGTGGTGTTGTTTTGCTCATGTGAAGTTGAACACAAGTATGATACGTTGATTGGGGTTATGGGTTTGGGAATTACTTACTGTTGGAGTTGTTTTCTTTTGTTGGGTTTGATCTAGATTTGGGATTTAGTAGTCGATTATGATTAAACCCTGGTTTAAGTTTAATTGGGTTTTTGTTAGATTAATTAGGTTAGTTAGGCTAATTAGATTAGTTAGATTAAATTTGAGAGTTTAATTACGGTAGATTTAATGCCATACCGTTTTAGTAAGAATTGTTTGTGGTTTAATTTGCAGGCCCTTAACTTGTTAATCCAGTTGTAATTGAGGGTTCTTAGTGCGATGACTCGTCAATCAGGTGGGTACTCCTGTGCTTGGTCAACACAGGCTCTCTTTTCGTAGTGCATGATTACCTTTTTACTATCCTTATTGCATTGTTGCCTACTTCGTTACTTGCTTCATTTCTTGAGACTTACTGTTGACCTTTATTGTGATCTGTTGCTATTTTGTTGCTACTCCTGCTATCCATGCTAGTAATTAAACGATACCTTACACCTTTCGTTACTTGATACCTGTTGAACGACCTCCTGTTGAACTTTCCGCTGTTAGAACAGTTTTAACTATTGTACCATTAACTTCCCTTGATACCTGATGAGCATGCTAATTATCTGTAGCTACTACATGTTGGAATGATCATCATGCATTCATGATAGTTGTAGATGTTGCGGACAGCATTATTGGCTGTTCTTCTTGTAGGCTCTGGCCCTGCACCGTGTAGTGGTGTGATCAGTGGAAAGAGCCTACTTGCACTATTGTTGGGTACAACCAAGAATGGCTATATAGCCCTCCTGTTACACTGCCGCTCCCCACCAGATTACGGTGGTTTGTGTGTTGGAGTCTGTGCAGTATGTCTTGTCTGGCCCCTCAGTTCACTGTGCTCTGGGAGGGTGACTGGGGAATGCAGAGTGCGGACAGAGACTTGCATTTGTTTGCGATGGTTGACGTGTGTTTTACATGCATTGTTGGTAGGATTATTGCATAGTTTAATTTATGCATTTGATTTCGACTGTTGCACTTATTTGCTATGATTGTTGCATTTGTATGACATTACATACATGATCATATATATACCTGTTGCCATTTATTCTTCCTCTTTACCATTCAGTTGATATACCATGTTCGACTCCCATTGATTACATGCTCACATGTAACTGATATCCATATCTGTTGTGTAGTGTTATTCTTTCCTTATTGTTCTCGTTGAGATATCATGCTTGATTACCTTGATCTCTGTTATCTGTTGATACTCATACCTGTTGATTAGTGTCTATTCTTCTGTTTACCTTTGTATGCACTTCTATTATTTTGTATCCACTGAGCATCTAATGCTTACTACCCAGACCCTGGGGTTACCTTGTTTCCTCCCCAGGTAGCAGATAGGTTTATTGGAGCTTGGAGGTTCGGTCGGTTGGTCCCATCTCACAGCAGGAGGTTTTCCGTTTTGGTTTATCGTTGGTCTAGTGTTTATGGTATGGTTTATGTACTTGGATGTGGACTTGTGATTTGTGGACTTGGATTCGTACTTGTGGACTTTATTGTGGTCTCTTGGAGTTTTCTGTTTCGATGTTTTCGGACATGGCATGTGAAACTTTTGTGGTTAATGGTTTTAGTATTTCGTTTGCATTTCGTTAGTTGTTTCGGCCGTGTAAGCCTTATATTTGCATATGTTGTGTGTGTTGTGATGTTATTGGACGTGTTGTCCTTACTCCAGCCGCCTGTGGCTGCGTATGCATGTATGTATTAGGGGAATTGTCACAGTTACTGGAGAAATGCTGCCGAAATTTTTCCGATGGCCTTCTCGGGGCGTGACAACCGTCGTCGCGTGGAGAAGACCAGCAACCCCGCCGCCTTCCTTCGCCGGAGAGAAAAGAAGGGCCGCCGCTACGGAAAGGGGAGACACTTGATCTTGTCTTCTTCGTCCTCTCCGTCTTCTAGGTAAAGCAATCGATTTCTCTTCTTTGTATGTTGGCTTCCGTACTCGAGGAGGATGGGAGACTACAACATGCTCAGATGCCATTGTAGGAGATTGGTATCATCTCTTCATCCTTCACTACCATTTCCACCTCTTCCTGTCCCAGCCAATGAGAAAATACTCGTTTGGGTTGGCGATGAACTCTTACCTCATGAAAATGCCAAGGTATCCGTGTTTGATTCAGTTGTACAAGGTGGTGATGTAGTGTCGGAAGGTCTCCGTGTATACAATGGAAAAGTCTTTAAGCTTAATGAGCATTTAGATAGATTGTTTGATTCAACAAAAGCTTTAGCCTTTATTGATGTTCCAACACGAGAAGAGATAAAAGGTGCTATTTTCAAGACCCTGGTTACAAATGGGATGTTTGATAATGCTCATATTAGACTCACGCTAACACGTGGCAAGAAGGTTACTTCCGGAGGCATAAGATTGGTTACAGCAACTACTCGTCGTAACTCACCAAATGACATTGAACCGGAATTCTAGATGGAGGTCTTCCTTGCTAATACGGACTACATTCGGAAGACGGGTATCTCGACTTATCTTTTAGATATGTCTTTTTGATGTGTATGATTTCTGCTAGTGCTATAAGTAATTTTCATGTCTTTTATCACTGCCCTGATATGCCACTACATAGTCATATTGTATGTCTCTCTACCTGCTACTTGTTTACTTGCCATATTGCATATATGTAGTGATATATTGTTTCTTTACTCACATAAATTGGTCGTTTTACACGCATTAGTGTCATGCATCATCCTTGCATGATTGCATGCTAGCGATCATCGGCTCCTTTGTAGTCTGAGTCCGTCGCTAGTTACATGATCTGCACACCCGACCACTCACAGGTTAGTGGTACATCAGGAGGGTGTGTGCAGTTGCTCTGTCAGGGCTCCGCTCGGCCGCATCATAGGTAGTAGTGTCGTAGTGTGGTAGCATTACAGGGATCCCTCCTTCGCATTATGACGAGGAAATGAGAGCATTGCTCCCCCATATGACTTGGGGTAGGAGGATAGGTGTACTCCGACAGCATCCTGTCCACTCGGTCACTCAGGAGCAGTGACGGCAGAGTGCACAGTTGTCATAGCCCTACCCACTCGACCTCACGATTGTCTGTGACGGTGGCTGACTGGCATCAGGGGTGACCATGTCATTGCATCATGTGCATACTGCATGGTTTGCATTTATTATTGATTGCTGCATATGTTTGACGTGCACATACAGGAGACTTTACGCATTTGGGATTGTGATCTTGCATTTGTCGCAGGGTTTTTGCCGTTGTGTTTACATATATATGATTCTGGTATGTACAACTTTTTCAGTACTGCGTTTATTTCTGTACAGGCATGATTATTACTAGTAGATAGCTTATTGTACATATCTGCTAGATATCCGCTGAGTTCATTGAGCTCACCCCGTTGGTTTCCTTCCTTTCAGGTTGACGTTTGTTTGGAGAGTCGTGCTGCTAGTCCCTCGTAGAGTTGCATTTGCTTATTTCACTTTTGCTTATATTTTCAGAGTTTATTGTGTCAGGACTTGTTTTATGTCGTATGGATTTTTCGTATATGGTTCTAGATTGTGGCGCATGTTATACTTATTGGTAGTGGACTTATTTCATATTGTTTAGTAAACATTACATATTTTGACTTGTGTGGATTGTGGTCATGTAGGCCTTATTATATTTGTATTCAGGGAAAGTGAATTGTTACAGGGGAGATGTTGCCGAAATTTCTGGACAGCTGTCTCCCGGGACGTGACATGGACCGAGGAATCAATCACTAAATAATCATAAGAAGAGTGGAGAGATCACGTAAATTTGGATTGAGATGGGGAAAGTGAGAGTGTAGTAGAGCTCCTAAACATCAATCGAAGTAAAATCAACTAGTGACAGGATTGTGAAAGTGATCCTAGGACTTCGGATTTCTCGAGATTATGTTTGATTGACTATGGGCTTCTTACTATTCCTCAATGTTTACACATTTACAGAGATTCTAACCAAAATATCCAATTAGACCTCGTCAGGTTTCCTCAGAATAAAATCAATAATCCTCTAACGTTACGATTGTTAGTTCGAGATGACCCCAGATAGCTTGGTTACAGCTCTCTCGCTGTCACCAAGCACTCCAGCATACTACTAGTGTCCTACCCCTTGTCACCAGGTATCCAATTAAAGACCTCTCTCTAACAATGAATAACCATTATCTCACAAAGATTCATTGCAACCTAAGAATTTCCTCGGAAAGTTTGGTTAAAGGTTCACTTTCTGTCACAAGGTACCCCGGTCATACGATCCTAGGATCTTCCTACACAGTAATCTACCCCTCATAATCATGCACATGCGCTCACACAAACATAACATCAAACAAGTTGAAGGCACACAATACATGAAACAAGTGTAAACACTTCATAGAATAGAAAAAATAATATGAACTAGTTCTTACATCACCATCATCACATTAATGTTCATCTTACATCCTAAACTCATGGATCTACTCTATTACAAGAAGATTACAAAAGTGTGCAAGAAAAACATCATCCAAAAGAAAAGGAAGGACTTATCTTGAAGTACGAGCATCCTTTAAAGATCTTCTTGCTCCGGTGTAGGATAGATCGATGGGGATAAAGCGTTTAAGACCTCCCCCGAAGTGGGGAGGTACTGCCCCCAAGCCAAGACCTTAGGGTTCCCTAGATCCCAAGATACCCAAGATAACCTAAGATAGTTGCAAAAGTGGTATTTATAGGCTCCAAGTGCAACACGGCCGTGTCTCGTGGCATGGCCCAATGGCTCAGACCGAACCCTCTGCCGGCACGGTCATGTTTGGTAGGCACAACCTGTGGTTGATCTTCCTCTGGAAAATAGGCACGGTCGTGCCTCATAAGCACGGCCCCGAGAAGGCTCATCTCTGGAATTTTGACACGGCCGTGCCTTGTAGGAAGCATACCGAGAACGGAGCAGGAGGTCGGGAGTTTACTTAGGATTCAAGGAATAGCTCTCGTCAATTAATCGATACTTATATTTACCCTTTTTTCCTTATCCCCATTATACTCAATATCCATGTAACCACTAAATAACCCTACCCCGAATCACATCCTAAGAAAAAAAAAGTTATAGTTCCTATTAATTTAGCTATTCACTGTAAAAATAAAATGGCAAGAAAATGTTCTACTTCAGCTTGTATATTGAGTTTTGTGATATCAGCATGCCTTTCTTTAGAGCTGCTTTCACCAAGGTTAGCAATGTTGCCTCGTTTCTTGATAATCCGGTATCCACATCTTACCGCCTGATTAGCCCTAAAGGTGGATAAATCCGGAAGCAAGAGCGACCTGACGGCCTAGTGGCTCAGCTGTCTCAGTAGTTTGAACTCGATTGGCGCATTCCATGCCCGCCTTCAGATTCAAACCCTAATTTCTACTGGATGTCTTGCTGCTGCATCAACCTAATGATTGTCTTATTCCATAAAATATTAGACCTCTTCAACCATTGTTTGTTGGAGGTAGTCCGTTGTTTCACTACCTCTTTAATTAACCATTTTTTTCAAGATCAGGTTTCCTGATTTCATAAAGCTGGTTCATGTAAATAACAATCCTTCAGTCATGTTACTGAGTTTCAGATTCTAGCTGTTCTTCAGTCATTACATAATTCTTGAAAAGTAGGTTAATTATGACTTTACCTCCATCATTAAACTTATGCAATTGTGTTTGGTTTTCTTGAAAATTTTGAATTTTTGTTTTGCTCTTGTTTGTTACAAACTTGTTTGAATTTTAATCTCTATTTGTGGTCGAGTCATAATTTGAGTCTGGTATTCATGCACAGATAGTCTCTTACATTATCATTAGATGTGGAATGGTAGCATTTCTTTGATTTAGGAATTACATTATATATATATATATAGTTGGGGCAATAAATATTGCCTTTCAACTTTATTATTTTCCGAAAAATTCTGAAATTCGTGCACCATTTTGACGATAATATTTTAGCTCACACCATCTTCCTGTTTTATATAATTCACAGAGTACATAAATTTTTTAAATATAATATATCATGAATAAAATTTAAATTTTAAAAAATTCATTCCATACTTTATTAAAAAAATGGTAAATCCCAATTAATCTCATTGACTATTCCTAAAGGTAACCAGCCTGATCTCACGAAAATTTCCCATCGGTCATTAGGATAAATCGGAAAGTGCACATAGTGGCCAGCCCAGATGCTCAACATCTTTTGATTGCGCTTCCCATTTAGAGAAAATTTTTTACAAATGCACCGTAGTTGGAGATCAAATCACGGATGCATAAATGACAACTTGAATATCTTACCACAGTATCATGCCCCGGGATCATATTTTACTATCTTCAGCATAGTCCGGGAGTTCATGGATATATTTAAATAATATGAAACAATAATTTATTCATGGGTACGATGAGCTATCTAATTTCTGTGATGACTGAGTCAACAGGCACAGCCACCGCTGGTGTCACGAGGACACAGTAAGGTTCAGTATTCAACACAACGGCAGATAGAGATAGTCATCGAAAGCATTTATTGATGGGATGGAGTTGAATGGGCCATCCAAAGCATTGCGCAGGTACTGCCCTGTTCGCCCATGAGAACCCACCCTGCTTCCTTACCATCGTATCCACCTGTTTACTTGGAGGTGTGGACCAGAAAAAGAATATTAGATTACACAAATTAAATTACTTTTCTATATATCTTCATTGTAAAAAAAATGAACAAACGGGCTAAAATATGTGTTCGCGATTCATTTATTTTTATTTTTATTATTATTTTATCTGTTTAAAATAGAACAAAATGATATTTTCTTTTTCTCATTTAAATAGCTTTTTTTAATATTTCACTAGACATAAAATGTTAATTATAGAGTCATTTGAACTAGTTGGCTTTTTCCTCATGGGATGATTTTCTTTGCACCGATTGAGAATGATTAGAAAACTAGAATTTAGCTCACATTATTCGTTAAATCTAATTGGGAAAGACAAGTTTGACCAGTGAAAGGACAAAAGCAATGAATTATCAGTCTCAGTATATAAATAAAATAAAATATTTTTTATAAAAAATTAGTAATAATTATTTAAAATTAAGATAAAGAGTTTTATTCTTTTTTATATATTTTTATTCAAAACAAAAATCGTTTTAAGAAACCCACACTTTTTATTTTATATTTTTCCAAAAGAAAAGTCACTATACTGCAAAAGGTTGGAACCGCCAACCTAGCGGCCCCCCCACCCCGGCCCCACAAGTATGAGGGAGAGTAAATCACGGTGAATGCGGGACTGGCCAGAGCGTGGTGGTCGAAAAAAAAAAAAAAAGTCACTATAGGTAGTATGCGAAGAAGAAGAATCGTATGGACGTTGACAGAATGACAGTCTCAATTATTGTAGTCATTCTCAATAGCTATTAAGTTTAGTTATTGAAGAATTAAATAGTCATCTTCATTTCAACACTTCTTAAATTTAATGAAAGAAACCCTCTGTCGGCCATTGAGTCATTAATCCGCTACATGGTGTCCATTCTTTTCAAACAGGCTGAAATTCAATTTAATTTAATTTGTACTTCACCAAATTCAAATCACACTGACATTTAAACCAAACCAAGTCTTTTAAAAAAGATAAGTCCGATTCAATTCTAATTGAAGAATGCCTTTAATCCATTATTCCTGGTGTAGAAGCCTCTAATTCACCAGCCTAACTTACATATGGTCACATTATCTAGGGCCGACATCTACATGATTCAACCTAACCTCTATATCTCTAATCAAGTCCAAAACCGTAAAGAAGTGACTCGATGGAGTCGAGTCGTAGATGAATATCTTTGGAGCCTCATGTGCATTATATTATTTTTTATAAATGTTAAATTACAGGTCACGCCTTGACCCAACAGTAGTAGGGCATGTTACGTTTCTGGAGTATGACTTGCGATAGATTGTAGTTATCAGGCTAATAGCGACAGCAAGAGATTAGTGCTTGAAAAATATTAATCTCTTAGTTCTGAGCTCGAGTCGCTTTCTTAAATCCTACAATGCCCATGCAATTTAGCTGGCACATTCTAAAGTCTTAATTAATAGTGGAAAATCAATTTGTTGATCTAATTGTATAGTGCAAATTATAAAATGTAAAAATAGGATGGTGAAAAATGCTTAAGAACATTATAATAAAAAAATAGAAACAAAAATGTCTCAGCTATATATATATATATATATATATATGTTCATCCATTTATAGATAAGTCATAGACAATATTTGCTGTTAAATTTTTTTTTATTTTTACTTTTTTTTTGAGAATTAAAAATCAAATTTAGATAAAATCTTATCTATAAATCTTAAACTCTAAAAAAATACTTAGGCGTGCAAACCAATCAAGTCAATTTGTAAGCTTTTCGAGTCCATTCAAAAATATTTGATTCATATTTAAAATTATTAAATTTAAGTTGAATTTGAATATGTTTGAAAATTTTTTAGTTAAATTTGAAACCATAATATTTTTTTTCCGATGATTCCATGAGTGACTCGTGAATTTTTTATTATGTCTACTTTGATGATGATGCTTGATATCACTTTATTTATTTGTATTCTATTATACATAATTTAATTAAGTATGTTCAAACAAATTGAATTCGAATTTGAGTTAATTCAAGTTAATTATAGTTTAATTCTACTCGAATTTATATTCAAACAACTTGAACCGAACTCGAGTTCAAATGTTATTTTGAATTGAGCTCGAGTAAAAATTATTTATATTTTTAAACATTAAATCAAATTTGAATATCACATTTTTTTTTGGAGTTCAAAATCAAATATCAACTTTTATACTATTCGAAGTAGAAAAGGTTAATTTTGAATGACCTTTATGGAAATTGGAGAATCTTTCATCATTAAGGTGTTTTCAAGTCTAAGAAACCTCGTAGGTGCTTTAGAAGGACTTATAAAACTATATTATTTTATTAGGTTTTCATTATACTTTTGTTTCTAAATTATACAGATTTAGATTTTTTTAGCAGAGTTACACCTAATTAAATTATTGTTATTCTGTGATTGTACTTTACTAGCCGAATTAAAAATATTTAATATGATCTTGTGATTTCAAATCTTAATCAAATTTTGACATTTTATTAAAGGACAATAATTATTAAATACTCAAAGGATACATTCTACTTTTTAATATACCAAAGACATATTTATTTCTCAAAATTTCCGATCCACTTCATCATATATATTCATTATTGTCAAAATTATCAATTAATTATTCTATCATTTGGAAATGATTATAACTGGTGGATCACTGTCAAACACTTTAATAAAAAGTGCTAATTAATCATGTGACTTTAGATTCATGCTAAATTGACATTACTGCACCTTGAAGTTCTTCTAAATTTGTTCATGTTCATCTTTTTAAATTTTTAATACCTCAATACCCATCAAAAGTATTTGATGGTCATATCAAATGGTAATGTTGCACTTATAGGGTTCCCTTAAGTCTTATCCATATTTGTTTTTATATATTTTGAGTCTTCTAAGGTTATTAAGCATGGTTTGCAAAAAGAATATTATTCTTACCTAAAATGTTTGATGATCCTAGAGGTTTTGGTTTTATGCCAAAAGTGATAAATTGATTAGCATTATATTCAGTTGAGTAGAGTCCTTCATTCAACTAATTTCTCTTCTAATTGATTATTTGATGGAGCAAGTTGGATAAAAAGGATAAATTCAAAATATGATGTGCACTTTGACAATTTTGAAATCTAACTGTGCCTTTGACACCCAATTGAAATGAGTGCGTATATACTTTAGGAGGAGAATAAATTTCCAAACTTATTGATACAATTATATATATATATATATGCCCCTAAATTGGTGTGCAAGATAAGGACTTGATTGTCATACCTCTACATTCCGTGAGAACCTAGTATAAAATATATATATTTTAAAATTTTCACTTCCTTTAATCTAGATACAAAACCTTAAACTCTAATTATAAATAAAAAAAAATTAAAAATATTTTATACTAGGTGCTCACGAGGTGTGTAGCATAAAGTATATATATATACGATTTTGCTGTCCTGCGCTCCATTTCTGC
>NW_027430856.1:0-8386 GCF_044706935.1 Curcuma longa | reverse complement strand
ACAAGAAAACATAGTTTCAGAGACAAAATATTCTGTCTTTGAAAATCATTTTTTCGTCTCTAAACAATATTTTGAGATAGAATATTCCGTTTCAAAAATCCATTATTGAAAGTCCCGTGGCTAATTTTGAAACAGAAATATTTTGTCTCTAATTTCAAAAACGGATTTAAAATTCATTTATAAATCTATTTTTAATTTGCCAAATGAAATTAATTTTAAATATAAATTCTAGCTTTAATTTTGTTTTGAAATCGTCAAAATTCTGTCTCAGATTACATATCAAATATAATTTTAATCCATTTATAAATTCTATCTCTAATTATCTCTAAGATTAGATATCAAATATAATTTTAATCTGTTTATAAATTCTATCTCTAATTTTGTATTAAATCCGTCTTCATCTAATATTTCTGTCATTAAGCTCCAAGCCCATTTTTATCTATCCTTTGCATTATTCCTATATTTCTCATCTATATATTAGATTATAAGAAACAATCACACATTTCAAATAAATTAGAAATATTTAAAATAATTAATTTTTAGCTTTACCGAGATTCAATCCCTGTCCATCTCAGTAAGTCTGCTATATCATAACCAACTTAACATGCACCAGAAGCGAGTGAATATAACTCAATTAGCTAGTTTTTGTACTATATAAGTAAGTAATAATTTATACTTTTTTCATAATAAAGAAGAACAAATTATTTTTAATAAAGTGAAATAAATTAATAATTTCATAATAAATTCATCACAACTTATATAAAATTTGAATCAAATTTTATTTTTATTTTAAAAATCATCTCTAATTTATATAAATTTGAAATAGATTTATTTCAGTCTCAAAATTTTAAACAGATTTGTAAATAAAAATTATATAGTTTTAAAAATTATTTGTAATTAGTATTTATTTTTCATTAAAAAATTTTATTTATAATTTTATTTTAAATTTATTTTAACTTCCATCCTAAATTTATTATCGTACATTATATTATAAAGTGAAATGGAATAATATTTTCATAATAAATTCATCTTTGATTTATCTAAATTTAAAATAAATTTTAATTTCATCTTAAAATTTTATTAAATTTTAAACAGATATTTTGACAGAAATTATACAGTTTTAAATTTTATTTATAATTTGTATTTATTTTTATTTATAAAAATTTATATATAATTTTGTATCAAAATTATTTTAAATTTTATCTCAATTTTTTTTATAAATATTATATTTTATTAAAGTGAAATGAATTAATAATTTTGTAGTAAACCCGTCTCTAATTTATCTAAATCTGAAACAGATTTTAATTCTGTTTTAAATTTTTATTAAATTTTAGATGGATATTTTGACAGAAATCATACGGTCTCAAATTTTTTTTATAATTCATATTTATTTTTATTTATAAAAATTTATATATAATTTTGTATCAAATTTATTTTAAATTTCATCTCAATTTTTTTTCAAATGTTATATTTTATTAAAGTGAAATGGATTAGTAATTTTGTAGCAAATCTGTCTCTAATTTATCTAAATCTGAAATAAATTTTAATTCAATCTTAAATTTTTATTAAATTTAAAACGGATGTTTTGACAGAAATCATACGGTCTCAAATTTTGTTTATAATTCATATTTATTTTTATTTATAAAAATTTATATATAATTTCGTATCAAATTTGTTTTAAATTCTGTTTTAATTTTTTTTCCAAATGTTATATTTTATTAAAGTGAAACGGATTAGTAATTTTGTAGCAAATCCGTCTCTAATTTATCTAAATCTGAAACAGATTTTAATTCCCTCTTAAATTTTTATTAAATTTTAAACGGATGTTTTGACAGAAATCAAACGGTCTTAAATTCCATTGATAATTCATATTTATTTTTGTTTATAAAAATTTATATATAATTTTGTATCAAATTTATTTTAAATTTCGTCTCAATTTTTTTTCCAAATGTTATATTTTATTAAAGTGAAACAAATTAGTAATTTTGTAGCTAATCTATTTTTAATTTATCTAAATCTGAAACAGATTTTAATTTTGTCTTAAATTTTTATTAAATTTTAAACTGATATTTTGATAGAAATCATACGGTCTCAAATTCTGTTTATAATTCATATTTATTTTTATTTATAAAAATTTATATATAATTTCGTATCAAATTTGTTTTAAATTCTGTCTCATTTTTTTTCCAAATGTTATATTTTATTGAAATAAAATGGATTAATAATTTTTTAGCAAATCTGTCTCTAATTTATCTAACTCTAAAACAAATTTTAATTCCGTCTTAAAAATCTGTTTCTGAAGCCCTGTTTTCTTGTAGTGACAACAACACGATCACCCCTCCTCAATGTAAACACACATCTTTCACCCCTATCCCCTAATATACAATTCTTGGTTCTGTCCCTAGCAAGGGCGGAGCCACATTACAAATGACCCCCGTTGTAGCTCGGGGGATCGACGACGCCAAAAAAGAAAAAAAAACTCGGATTTATGAGTAGGAGAAAGGAAAATTTCATAGAACGAGCAAGGTAACCTAGGGTGTTAGTATCAACATCGGCACTCATAGCCCACAACTTGGGACCAGCTTTGGTAGATCATTCGGGCTGCCTCCACCATTGGTCCCTCCTCCAAGAGCATATCATTGATCGCCAACACTTAATGCTATAGCAACACAAAAATATTTACTTATGATTATGATTAATGATTTGCTTAATCATTGAGTCTCCAGTAATATTGTATTATATCAACAAAAGTGATAAGATTAACTTTTAAAAAAAACTTGCGACAGAAAGTTTTCCAAATTTAATTTGCTTATTACTAAAATTAATTTATCTGTTGGTAATCAAAAATGAATTTTTAAACCCATTTGTTGGCTTTTAAGGCATTACTTTGTCTCCTTTCACATAAATATAAGTTGAATACAACTGTCATTCCTATGGATTTTTCTATCAAATTGGCTGTGAGCCCATAGTTTCATTGTCAAGCGTCGCCCATATTTTCAAAAACAAAATCACATTTTATCATTAAACTTATTTTTGCATAGTCAACGTGCATGAAGACTTTGAAGCCCTCATGAGTAGACTTCCAAATGTGTCTCTTTTAAGCTCTACCCGTTCAGTCAACTCCTTGAGATAAAACAAACTGACAAATATCAATCATACAGCCTACTTATTAGCTTCAACATTTATCAAATATGAACAAGAACAGATTACAGTCCATATCCAATGTGAACTTCCAGAACGAAAAAACAGAAGAAATTTAAAAAAAATATATCCACAAAAGTGTTTCTTTTCTAGAACGGAAAGCGTGCGTGCATTCAAATAATCATTCAAAGTAGGAAGAATCCACGGTGCAACTAATAATTGTTCTGCTTTAAAAAAAAAAATCTTTGGCCATCGCTGTCGTTCCACCACCATGCCACCCAAAGTCGACCAACGCTTGCAGCACGCATGCATTTACTTTGCTTGCGCATGATTGCGTATTCTTTAAGATGGAATTTGTCATCCTAGTATCCTAGTGGTCCCACACGATCGATCCTACTACGACCATCTATGAAAGAGTAAATCGAGAAGTTACAGTTACTACGATGGAAGAGGATATTATCTCGGCTTCATCGAGATTCGAATCCTTATCCTCTTTTGCAAATCTGTTTCGTCATAACCAACTCAACTATGCTCCGAGGACACATGATTACAAAACTCGATCACTTTATATTTGTAGCTAGCGATGGATCATTTCATGGTTTATACTCGTCAAAATTTTCTAATATAAACAATGGAATATATCAGTTCAATCTACTACGTACGTCTGCTAAATTAACTATATATGAAGAAGTCTAGTGATAAATTATTTTTCATCATCGTTGGTCGCACCACTGAGTCGGAATGATTCGATCGGGGGCAAAATGAAAGGAATATATAATATATAATAATGATTCGGAACTAATTAAAGATCTTTAGTGTAATTATTAGATTTACGTAACTTAGAGGAGCAATTATATATATTCTACATCGGAGCATTCTTTAATTTAATAAAAGAAGTCTCGACTTGGAGCTTCTTGTTGTCGATCAGTGGATTTTCAAGATCCTTGAGATTCCTCGCATCAGAATCTAATCTCCATCGCCGTGCGCCAAAAACTTTCAAGGCTGTCAAACCAACTTTATTAATTAATTAATTATTGATACGTAGGGTTCAAGCTGGCCGGCCGGTAAGGTTTAATTTATTGCGGCAATTTAATCAAATTTTCAAAATACCCCAACGGTCTCTATCTATCTTTCACCTTATCCATTTACCTAAAATAACGAAACGGACCGATGGCCAAGTTGGCACCGAAGTTGCGGTGCGACCCCTCTACCAAGCGTAGTGACCAACTGTAGTTGTTCGATTTACCTCCTCACAGATGGTCGTGGGACCGACTGTGTGGGGCCGCTAAGATGGCGGATCCACCTTTTGCAGAAGAACTTCAACAAATCATAATTTTTAAGTTGAGAATCAGAATTAAATACGGTCAGATACATTTTGAAACTCTTTTAGAAATTTTTATTTGGTACTAGGTAAAATTCATACCGACCTACTTTCAGTCCCATCCGATATCGTTTAGTCATCCGTCTACATCTCCAAACTTATTTTTTACTATTTTAGTAATTTTCTCTTTTTATTTTTTTGATATTTTTGACTTTGTCAAATTAGGATTTTGACTCATAGCTTATTTATAGGCGTGTTTAGTCGTTTACGACCAATTTGATTGATTAATAAAAAAAAATTGACAAAAATTTAGAAGCGGCGCCGTCGGTGACTTTCTACTCATTTTTTCAATTTCTCAATCTTGATCCCTTTTCAATTCTCCTTCCATCTTTTATCTTTGAAATAATCACTATTCTGTTCGGCGTCACAGTCACACCGCGTAGTTGCGATTTCACGATCTAGGTCGCCAAACGACTGACATCTAGCTGCAATATAATTTCAATGCCTAGCCTAGCCACTATTTCACAGTTGGCTCAGCCACCAAGTGATCGCTTGACGCCTGATGATCATGTTGGCCTGGTCGAGTAGTCATCGATTAGTTTGATGATGTAAGTGGTGGATAAGGCAGAAGGCAGGGGAGAGAATTAAGGGGTATTTAGGGGAATCAATGCGTGATTTAGGGGGTGTTTGGTTTTAAGTTATATTTTTTCAACGGAAAGTTGGAGTTGAAAATATGTAAATATATAGTTGGGGTTGAGAAAAGGTTGAGAAAATATATATGTAAATGGAGTGTTTGGTGAATATGAGGTTGAGTTGTATTTTGGATGTCCATTTACTTATTTACCCTTACTAAAAACTTGAAAAATCCTTATATATTTTTCACAAGGGTAAATGTGTAATTTGAACTTTCAGGTTGGCAAAAAGGACCTCCATAGGTCCTTTTTGCCAACCCTCAATTTCTAGTTATCCCAACCTTATATGTACATTCACCATCTAAACCCAAACACTCATATGATGTCCATTGCACAAATTTCGAGAACTCAACTGAACATTTACATATGAGGAACCTTAAACCAAACACCCCCTTAGTCATTTGAAAAGTATGATAAATGCATATGATTTAGATGTTTGAGAAACTTAGATGCATGCGTTATTCACTAATGAATGAATAGAAAACTATTCAATAAAATTTAATTATTAAATTAGACAAGTTGTGCTTCTCTTGTTATTTTTTCCTCCTCTCACTAATGTGATTTCTTCTCTTCCCTCTAATTTTTCGTCACTCTCAAATTTTTAATTATTGTCATTTTTCCCTTTATTTTCTCTTTTTCTTTTTTTTCCTTTTCTTCTATTTTCAATGTCAAATATTTGAAGAAGATGTTAGTTTTGTCTCAGAGTTGGATATATTGGTACTCAATGTCCTAGATGATTTAATAAAAATTTTGTCAGTGGTCCTACTGTTGGTGCAATCTTTGCCCCAAGTGCATTGAGTTTCAATGTTTGGCTAAATCATATTTGAAGTTAGGCAATTCTTGTGATCTAACATGTGTGATGCAAGTTTGCAAGGAAAAGTCCAAGTGTGTAGTCTTGGCAAGCAAAAGTCCAAGTGGGTAGTCTTGGCAAGGAAAAGTCCAAGTGGGTAGTCTTGGCAAGGAAAAGTCCAAGTGTGTAGTCTTGACAAGGAAAAGTCCAAGTGGGTAGTCTTGGCAAAGACTTGACATGACAAAGCTGATGGAAGCATCTCAAGCTAGTGCAAGGATGGTGGAGCATCCAGGGAAGGCATGAGGCTGTGGGAGATGTTTGAAGGCCGAGGTCTAGGTCAAGAGAAGCTGAAATGTGATTTTTCAGCTTCACCAGTCGACTGGCCCTGCCAGCAGTCGACTGCTTATAAGTCAGACGCACACAGAAAAATCAGTCGAGCCAGAGGAAGACAGAAGTCGACTGGGCAGTCGACTGGTGTTATGGTGAGTCGACTGTTGCCAGTCGACTGGTCTTAAACAGTCGACTGCTATTTGAACGTTGCAGAAAATTGGCAAGCATTTAATGTGATTTAATGCGAGATTTTGTTGCCGATTGAAGGCATCAGTCGACTGGCCCTGCCAGCAGTCGACTGATGTTGCAGAGTTATAAAAGAAGCCTGCACGAGAACAACTCATCTTTTTCTGTCACGCCCCGGGAGATGGCTGACCGAAAATTTCGGCAGCATCTCCCCTGTAACAATTGCAATTCCCTGTATACATATATGACAAAAAGGCCTACAAGGCCACAACTAAGCCTACACGGCTACAATCCATAAACATAACAAAACTAAGTCACAAGTACTAAAACTGGAATAATAACCACAACTATTATTCTATAGCATGCATACCACAAACCGAAACATATATATGAAAATCCATAAGACAGATCAAGTTCTGAAACATATCTATCGATAACATAATAAAACCAAAACCAAAGAGACGACATCATCTCGATAGGGGACTAGCAGCGCAGCTCCAGACTGACATCAACCTAAAAAGAATGAAATCAACGGGATGAGTTCAAAGAACCCAGCGGATATCCAATAGACATGTATAGTAAACTATCCCTGGCAGTAATAGTCATAACAGTACAGTCTCCTGAAAGGATAGTAAGAAATGCAAAACTGGAAGTATGGGAGAGCTGTACATACCAGAATCTCCTACCAAAATACGTCAGGTCTCCTGTATGTGCATGTCAAACAAATGCAACAACCAAAATGCAGCAAGCATAAATGCAATCCATGCAGTATGCACATGATGCAATGACATGGTCACCCCTGACGCCAATCAGCCACCGTCACCACGATGGTGAGGTCGAGTGGGTAGGGCTGTGACAACTGTGCACTCTGCCATCACTGCTCCTGAGTGACCGAGTGGACAGGATGCTGTCGAAGTACACCTATCCTCCTGCCCCAAGTAATATGGGGGAGCAAAGCTCTCATCTCCTCGTGTCACGATGCGAAGGAGGGATCCTTGTATGCTACCACGCTACGGAACCACTACCCCTGAGCGGCCGAGCGGAGCATGACAGAGCAACTGCACACACCCTCCTGATGTACCACTAACCCATGAGTGGCAGCGTGTGCAGACCATGTAACTGACGACGGACTCAACTAAAAAGGAGTCGACGACCGCCAGCATGCAATCATGCAAGGATGGTGCATGACGCTAATGCATCCAAGGTATATCTAGTGAATAGACAATGCCCAATAAAGAACGGTATATCACTACTATGATGAATCCATATACACATGCAAGTATCAACATGCTAAGGAACTAAACAGGTATCATGTAAAAATGGTATATAACATGTATAAGCAAGTAGTGATATACCAAGGCATATATAAAAGCATAAATAGCATTACTACTAGCTATAGCAAAACTATACATGTCAAATAACTTATCTAAAAAGATAAGACAAGATACCCGCCTTACGAAACTGGTCCGTGTCCGAAAATAACCTCCGTCTAGAAATCCGGTTCAATATCCTGTAATTAAAATAAACAACAATACAATGCTTACTATAATGCCTTTGAAGGTTCCGTTTATTTTCTTTCTTGTTCTTAACGATGAAATGACCACATATACTATTTATGAAACAAGATTCCTATACCATATGGAATTAACTATTTGATGGACATTTGTAATCAGCATTTGATATCATGGTTATACCACAACTTAGATAAGCTCCTTTTCCTTATATTGTTCTGTCCAGAGTTAAGAATCGGTTAAGGCTTAAATCTGTTGAAGAAACCTTAAGGTTTAAAATACATGGAATTCCTACTCAAGCAACCAGGTTGAGCCTCATCACCTAATAAGATTTCATAACAAAACCCAACCACCCTCTATCTGCCAAATCCAGAAGAAAGAAAAGCAAAAATCCAAAGCCAAGCTGATTTCTAAA
>NW_027430855.1:0-5733 GCF_044706935.1 Curcuma longa | reverse complement strand
GATTAGTTACTTCAGCATGCTTTTGTTACTTCAGCAGTCTTGATATCTTCATCTAATGTCCTAATCAATCGTGTTTTCTGGTCATCTAATGTCTTCATCTAATGTCCCATATATGACATGGAGGGCTTTGAAGGTACATACTAGTTTATCCAAAATAGTGTGATTCCTGTTATTAATTTGTTTTCATACTGGAGGATGGCATTGTTGTTTCTTGTTTACTTTAGTTCTTCCTCACTAGTGTTTAATTCTCTTGTTCAGCATTTCTTTGGTGGAGCCATGGGTGTTTTCACAACAAGGACACTGTTAAATTCTGTGGGAGTATCCAAAAATACAGCTGCATCAGGTGCTGTTGCCATCAATTGGATACTCAAGGTAAATTCTTTGTTTTTTGTGTGTGTGTTAAAAAAACAGTATCTCAAGTTAAATTCTTTGTCTTTTGGAGTGGCTAAATGGATTATCCCTTGCTATCCAATTGTATTATCGGGCCTTTTATTTATACTTAAGTTGCATTGCAGAATTAGCTTTTGATTTGTTTTCTGCTGTATTTTCTAAACATGTGATTTTTGCAGCAAAGAAGAAAAAGAAGAAGAAAGCTCGAGTTCCTGCCACAGGTTGGTTCACTTGAATTAGATTTAATTACATATTGCTTTTACTTCAAGTGTGACAACTTGAAATGTACTGCAGTTCAGCTTGCAAAACCTCCTAAATATTTTCTCAACTCCATTGTTCTTTCACTAAACTGCAGTTGTTGATATGCAATGGAGAGGCTACCAGGACCTTGGGGCTGAAAATTTTGGCATGCCTTTAGCAGCTTCAGGCTATAACCCTTACTGGGGCAGTGGGATGCCATTAGGAGTTGATGCCTCCTATGTGACACCTTTTGGTGCTCCAATGCCATATATGGGTTATCCACCTGGCCCCTTTGATGTTCCGTTTGGTGGAAGAATGTTTCCACAAGATCCATTTGCAGCACAAGCTTATATGATGCCAGCAGTTCCAAGGTCTACATTCTACTGAAGGATAAAAGGATGTACATGATGTGTAATCTCTTATCTGTTTCCCTTAAATTGTTTGCTGTTCTTATTTTGTTGTGTGGTTGTAATTTTTGTCAACAAAAAACTACCAGGTCGTTAAATCGTGGAATATATATACCAGTTGATTTTTAAAAGTGGAATTAAATTATTTGTGTAAAAAATCGGTTAATTCGGTTAAAAACCGAATTAACTGATTTTTTATCGGTTCGGTTTATTCGGTTATCATAGCAAAATTCGGTCGGTTCGGTTTGATCAAAACAATTCGGTTAATTCAGTTTTCGGTTTATTCGGTTCGGTTCAGTTCGGTTTTAACCGAATGCTCACCCCTGTCCTCATGTTCTCGTTGATGACGGTGACGACGACGATTCTTCATAGCCTAGTTGTGTATCAATATAATTTTTTTAACAATTAGTATTGCTTTTACTTTTTCTTATTTGTAACTCTTTTATTTTTTACTGATTAATATTGTTATTTTATTTTGAACAGGGTTGATGAAATCAAGGATGATGAAGAGGTAAATTTTTACATATTATATTTTATTTGTACAAAATAATGTTCTAATATTTTTATTTTCTGATGTAGGAAAAGAAAAAAAATTACGATAAAGAAGAGAGTGATGCAGAATGTATTACCTGAGGCCGATGCCGTGGACGGTGATATTTTTATTTTCTGATCATTTGGATATTTTCTTATTTATGTATTTTAATATGGATATGGATGTTATGTTTGTTTGATGTTATATTTGGAGTTGGAGTTGCATTTGGAGTTATGTTTATTATGGATGTTTTGTTTGATACATTTGGCGTTGCAGTTAAATGTTTGATACTTTTTTTATTAATGTTATGATGTGTTTTTTTGTATTATTTGATCATTAGGATATGTTTATATGGATGTGAGTAGGATGTGTTTAATATGTGAGTAGGATGTGATGTGTGGAGTATGTTATTGTTGTAAACAAGATTCATATTTCGAAGAAATAGATTGAATCTATGAATTTTTTTTTGATTTGCGACGAATTTTATGACGAATTATGGTTTCGTCGCAAATATATTGAAACTATACTGTTGTATCATCATATTGGCGAGGAAAAATTAATTTTCATCGCCAATTGGCGAAGAAATCCATGTTTTCGTCGCCAAATTTGTGACGAAAATCCTGTTTCGTCGTCAATTTGTGATGAAATCCATGTTTTCATCGCCAAATTATCGGCGAAACAGTTTTCGTCGTAAATTGGCGACGAAAATTAATTTTTCGACGCAATTGACGATAAAATTTCTGTTTCGTCACCAATTTTGCCTAGATATCTCGTTTTACTTGTCCACGTTGGCGACGAAACTAGTTTTTTGTTCCGAAATATTACGACGAAATATTTTTTTCTGTCACAAAATTGGTAACAAAAAACTAGTTTCGTTGCCAAATTTTGTGATAAAAAACCAGTTTCGTTGCAAAAGTTTACGACGAATTTGGCGACGAATTAAAATTTCATTACAATAGTTGCAATGAATTTTTAATTTTTCGTCGCCACACATTGCGATGGCCTTTTAGCAACGAAAAAAATTTTGTCACCAAATTCGTCGCAAACTATTTTTGTGATGAAATTTTTTTAATTTTTCATCGTAAAATTCGTCGCAAAATGATTGTATTTTTGTAGTGAACTCCTTATTGAGTCTAGTAAGGAGATAGATTTGCATCAATGTTTATTTTTGCAACATCGAGAAAATAAAAAACATGCATTAATTTGTAGATCTTGCATAACTTTGCCTTGTTATCGAGAAGATACATGTAGTCACCGCGGTGATGAAAAGGAAGATGAGAAGCAAAGGGCTGGAATAAAAATTGTAAGTAGTGTCAACATTTTAGGGGTAAAACAGCGGGACACAACTCACAAGGTTGCATGAAACGTTGGCTCAAGAATGGGTCATAATGAAAGGTACCAATAGGCAGTCGGTCAGCTTTACTGAGCATAACAGTGAGATCAGGTTGGCAGATGTAAAATGTCCTGGGGAAACCAAAATGTGGGGCTCGGATTAGGAATAACAACCCATGCGAAAGATCAGTCCAAGGTAACTTCTTGGAAGACACCTACATAGGTCGATTTTTTTTTTATTTCAAAATTGCATTGGCCAGTGCCTGGCAACTTGTGTTCCATAACTTTCAGTGTAGTAGAAAGATGTTGGTGTCTTGTCATCTGTCACCGTAATGGAGTGATTCCAGACCTTTTCTTTCCTCCACAAGGAACCAGTGAGCCTGAAAAAAGGTGCAGATTGGCTCAACGTCACGAAACGTGGAGATACAACTTAAAGCATGCATTAATCCGACAAAGATTCACCAAACTCTTTGGGGTGCCACCGCCACCACCTGACAGCATGGGCACCATGACGCTAAAGTAGCTACTGGAGACTCGGTATATAATTGTGTGAAGAGTCAAACTGCTACCCTATCTCTTTGTTTCTTTGTTTCCATGGAGGAAGAAGATCAGAGAGCACTGCAGCTATTGCTCCCGACTTCGGTTTGTCTTCGGTCCGATACGAAGAAATCCTCCATAGAAAATGATGCTTCCAACCATCTTCTGGTCGATCTTAATCTGTCCATGGGTTTCAGTGGTTTGGATTCTTCATATGAGGAATCCAACCGCTGCACAAAGAGAAAGGAGGAATTGCAGCAGCAAGCTGCCGAGCAGATTCGAGTCGCCACCGCAGAGAATGCTTATGCTGAGAGAATGAGAGAGCTTACAAGGAGGGAGTTGGAGTTGCCAGAGAGAGACTTTGCGCGAGCGAGAGCATTATGGGAGCGAGCAAAAGAAGAGATGGCGAAGGCGGAGAGAATGAAGGAGTCAGCCACCAGGAGGATCAATTCCACCTGCTTGGAAATGACGTGCTACAATTGCCACCAAAGGTTCCGGCCATAGCTGACCCGATTCACAATCGCATTATCAGGTCAACAACAATCATTTTCCTCTTTTAATTGTTCGAGCTTAATGTCCCAAATCAAGTTCAATAGCTTCGCGTCTGCTTCACTTGTCCTCCCAATTTTTCTTTAGCCATTTGAAATGAATCAGCTTCTTGCAACTGAACTGAAATAAGAGAAGATTGTTTTTGTTTTAGTTGTTGTTATAGGAAAAAAAAAGAGAAAAAATAGCTCTTCCAGTTAATAAGGAAAATGCTTACAAGTTTCTGGCGTTCAGTACTATTCTTGAATAATGCAGCAGTTTTCGCCAAACAACATGACCCCGGAACAAAATTATTGTGTCTTCATCAGCTGTCAAGATACATGGCACTAAGGAACAGTGCCTAAGTGTTTGCGCTTGGGAGATGCACAAAATAAAAAATTTATAACATCGCAGGAATCTTCGATTTTCCAGCTTGTCTAGAATCATTACGAGCTCAATTACACTGTCTAGAATCATTTTGAGCTCAATTATCTAAGATGACAACTTCATCTTTTACCTCAATTATGAACTCAATTACGTCCTCACGGGTTAGCATAGTAGGTATCTTTATGACTATTTAATTTCACTACAAAAATAACTGCCATTTGCAACGAATTTTGCGACGAAAAAATCAAGAATTTTCGTTGCTAAACCATTTTGCGACGAAAATTGCGACAAAAATGTTTTTGTTGGGAATAGGCTGTCGCAACGAATTGCGACGAAAAATTATTAATTCGTCGCAAATCTTCGTCGCAGAATTCGTCGCAACTTGTTCGTCGCAATATTCGTCGCAAATCTTTAGCAACGAAAAAGTAAATTCGTTCCAAATTTGCGTCGAAAATACAATTCGTCGCAGATTTTCCTAAAATGTAGACGATCAAATTTTGCGACGAAATTGTACGTTTTGTCGCAACTTTCCGACGAAAATGGAAGTTTCGTTGCAAATTTGCGACAAAACAGGCAATTTCGTCGGAAATTTGCAACGAAATATGCAATTTCGTCGGAAATTTGCAACGAAACACGAAAATTCGTCGCTAAATTGCAACGAAAACTGCATTTTCGTCGGAAAACTAAGAGTTATAAGAAGTCGATATCACAGCACAGTACCTATTTTGTTGCGACGAAATTAAATATTTCGTTGCGTATTTCCAACGAAACAGGAAATTTCGTCGCAAAATATCCCAATTTTTGCGACGAAATTGTATGTTTTGTCGCAAGTTTCCGACGAAAATGCATGTTTCGTTGCAAATTTGCGACAAAACAGGTAATTTCGTCGGAAATTTGCAACGAAAGATCATGTTTTGTCGCAAAATAGCGACAAATTAAGTTAATTCGTCGCAAAAAGCCGCAGACATGAATTCGATAAGTTTCGATAAGTTTGCGACGAAAAAGCTTTTCGTCGCAAATGTCGTCGCAAATCAAAAAAAAATTTCACAGATTCATTTCGTTTATTCGAAATATGAAACCTGTTTACATACAAATCTCCAACCATATGAAATATACATCCACATGCATGATATAAACACATCCACATGATATAAACACATCCACAACCATCCACAACCATTCACATCCATAAATAATCACATACAGAAACATAAACATATCTAAATATCCACAAACATAAATACATGTAAATGTATCAAATAAACTCCAATCCAGATATCAAACATATACAACTCAAAGTGCAAAGTATCAAATATCAGTACACCAAATGAAACATAAAGTCCAAGTGCATCAAAGTATCAAATGAAATAACCAAATCCATAA
>NW_027430854.1:0-19216 GCF_044706935.1 Curcuma longa | reverse complement strand
GTGTGTTTACCCCTTTCGTATACGTGTGCAGCGGAAATAAAATAATAATTATAGGAAATTATTATACAACACACGCATACAAAGCAGGAATTAACAGCGTACAAGACATGACAGAAAATTAAAATTTTATAGAATAATATAATTATTCTAAATGCGTACCTCGCAGATGACGACGTTGAGCCTTGTTGACATCAATCGAGCGATCCTCGTCGGAGTCCCGCCTCTACTGGTGATCCACGTCAAGCTCTTGTCTGTATGACTTCGAAAGCCACAAGTCACGTCATCATTTTTGGTACTAGCCGATGATCGATGACGATCGAATTGAGAGAAGCCTTATTCTGTAAACCACGCAACAACGTTTGTCGCGATCGTTTCGAGGCTTTCAAACTATCATCGAGAATTGTATTCTCGGTGTAATTTTTGGCGGTCAACTTTTAACCGCGGAATTAGGACAACATAACCGAAAACCCTTTCTGGAGATGGAATAATTTTTCAGTCGCTTCATAAGCTCCCGGTGACAACCTGACGGTAAAACTCTTGGCTACGGCAGTGGGTTCGACAACTACTCCTCTCTAGTAGCAAGCTCCCTCCAGCTATGGCTTCGGCAGCAGGTCTGGTAATGGCTCCTCTCTGGCAGCAAGCTCCCTTCGATGGTGGCTTCGGTAGTGGACAGCGAGCAAAGGCAGCCAACTCTATTTTCTTACGGTCGGCCCCAAGTAGGGGAAAATAAACACACTGTGATCGGGCAAGAAAAACAGAATTGCTCGCTCCGGAAGCTCCACTTCCACAATCGGAGACAACGAGCAGGTCAGCGACACTAGCAGATGATCACGAGAGGAATTCAGCGACATCTCTCCCACACAGGCAGCGACGATTACGTGAGAGGATAGCTCGGCCAAAACATGGGACACTGCTCGATCGGGAGGAAGAACCCCACGCGAAGGAGGCGGCTAGGGTTTCTCCCGTTCTTTCCCGTGCGACTGAGCAAGCCTTGGATTTTCTTCAGGCATGGATCAACTGAACGGTGGCCAAAATCGCAAGGAAGGAGGAGATAAATAGTGTCATAATTTTTTTTGGGAAGCTATAGTGGCCGTCGGTAAGGTTTTCTTGCGTGGAACACCAAGAAAAACTCGTATGCGGCTTTTGCTTTAATTTAGGGTTACTGTAACTATAAATAGAGATGGATAAAAAATTGAATGGTTGGGATTAAATTTGATTTTGATCTCAACCGTTGATTCTCTTTTATGTTATATCTCTTAACGAGTTTGGATCCAATCTTAAACCCCATTTCATAGCTTAATACCCAAACCTAAATCAGGCTGAATCGGGTTAGCCAAACCAGTACGGTAGCAAATCAGATTTATTTTGATTCGCTTGGTTCACTAACCAAACAACCTCTGATTTGAATGAAATTAATTTTGTTCATTTGTCTTCGTATGACGTGTTCCATCATTTTGTCTATTATCTAGTTCAACCAAATTTTATTTCTCTCGTTTTGAGAATCCAATTCTCAAACTTGTTTTAAGTCCTTCGAAGAACTTGTAGTGCGTGTGACCCAATAGGTTCTCGGTTATGTTGGCGGTCCATAATTAACTATTAATTACAGAACGATCATGAGTGACACCTAGTAGTACATCATGATCCCCAATTGACTAGAAAATCAACGATTGATTTTAGAACAATTCTAAACCCTTCAGCAGCTTCACTGAATCGTGCCTCATTTCTTTCACCGTCTTATACCCGCTTGGTTCAGAACATGGTCTATGTGTCAGTCCCCACTAGGCTGACTGCGTCACACCTAGCTCAAGCTGCTTTCTTGTCCTATGGATTCAAGTTACTCGTACATGTGCCCAAGAGTACCGTACTCTTGACATGCAATGCTTTGGCCAAAGACTTTTAGTAACAATCCTGATAAGCGGTCGCAAGTTATACGTCTCCTTTTTCAAGAAACGGTGAATCCTCTGTGAGTTATTCAAATACCTTCGGACACTTCGACTTATACCCAATCATCTTGGGCCCACACCTCCTCGGAGATGCTTGCTTAAGATGTCAAAGTATAAGCCTCCATGACCAAGGTGACTTGAATATCGCAAGCCAAAAGAAACTCGCACTTAAGCTGCACTGAGATCTTCATTAACATATGTATTGAACTATATGAAGTCTCAAGGTAGGTCATTCCAATGAATTGGTTACCTTTAATCAGCATTCACGTTTAACTCTCAACATCCAATGTCTCTAGCAGTGAGATCAGTTGCTTGGCTAACCAAGGACTTCAAAATGTGCTAGTCTCGATAGAATCGATGACGTCCTTACTCATCAATTTCTTGACTAGGGATAATTCCAATACATTCATAATTACACGTGTAGAGATGCTCATTAGTTATGATCCAATCACAAATTCTCTCTCGCTATGAATCGTATTGCGGACATTCAGTATTTGAGTTTAAGATCCAATCAAACACATATGGAATGTGTACTCAAATAGTGAATTGCTATTTATCCAATAAATAATATGACCGTAAGACGATTGCCTTAAGACACCTCTCAAATCTAACAAGAATCACTCATTCTAATAACAGACCAACTACATGCGAGGAAGAGGGACAATATCTCAGGAGAGCTATCTAGCTAGTCTTGGTTGCACCCACACAGTGTTATAATACTCTCACTATACCACTATCAACAATGGTCTAGTGAGAGCCAACAACAACAACATATTATGATGTTAGGATGCTCAGTTCAACAAGTAACTACTACATCTACCAAGATATACTCAACATCAATCATAATAAGTCATCACAGATTAACAACAAATAATGAAACTGTATTGATGGCAACTAGATTATATCAAAGGTTAACAGTTAGGTATTAAGCAATGAGTGTGATAAGGAGATTAACAAGATGATTAACAATAGATAATTAATCATGAAGGAGAATAACAAGATGATTAACAATAGATAATAAGGCATACACTAAGAATAAAATCTGTATTGATCAAGTACAGGAATACCCATCTGATAAGAATCCCCAAATACAAATCCGTATATATAGCAGGATCAACAATCAAGGTCCTACAATTTGTAAAAAAAAATACAACGCTCACTACTACAATAACATATTTTTAATCTTACAACATAAATCCCCTAATTTCAACCGACTCTAAAACACAACATAAATCCCCTATAATCCAATTGAATCCATACTCCAATTGTTACATCCGGATCCAACCAACCTGACTCAATCCACACCTAGCTTTAGCCGGATCTAAAGTTAACTTAACGCAACTCCAATTAAATCCATGCCAATAGAATAAAAGAAGAGATGCCCCAAAACAGAGTTCCGGGAAATCTGATTTTTTTGTTATTTTGTACAAATCAACAAAATTAGCGAGCATGAGGAACCACATTAGGAAAATTCACAGGAATCCCATATTGAACAAATCAACTTCCAATTGGTTTCTAAACAGAAACAAAACCAAACAAAATTCACAGCAAACTCACTCGAATTATAAACAAAATAGAACAACCTAACTTAATCTTAATCACCAATAGATTAATCCCAATAGAATTTAGATTACAAATCAAAGACCTAAACCCAGCCATACACATCCGATCACCATTCAAAATTTCCAAACAATCACAAACCCTAGTAGGACCACAATCCACCACAGATTAAACCCGATCAATCCAACAGAACTGATCCCACATGAATCAGATTCTTCAAGATCGAAACAAACCCAACAACAATCATCAATTCCAACAGCAAGCATGAACAGAACTGAACCAAGATTCAAGAAAAGAGACCTCACCTCAGATCAGATCAGATCCGATGCCTTGCCCTAGAATCCCAGGTCAGCTCCGATCAAGAATCCATTCTAGCTCACGACCGAAACCATCCTTCACTGACCTTCTTCCAACAAAATCCGAGATTAAAGCTCAAAAATTTAAAGAACCCGCAAAAATCCATATGCAACCAAGAATTCAAGAATTCTACTTACGGATCGCTCTTCCCGTGGATGTGTCACCGTCCATCCCATCTGTGTGAGGGCATCACTGGACTGGAGAGCTGCTGTCGCTGGATGCAAGTGGGGAAGGGAAAGCCCTAGTGCGTCATTGTCCCAATCATGGGTTTTGCCCTATGGAGTGACCTCCCTACTATGAGAACGCCGGCGGCTGTGTGAAGGTGAAGAAACCCTAGCGCCACTTGATCAGCCTCCTTTGCTAGCGTGAGTAGCAGCATGGATCGCATCATTGTTTCCTAGGTTTCTAATCGATGCCTGAGTCCAGCTTGCGTGTGGAGTTCATGGAGAGGGGCGATCACCGGGGGTGGTGGTGGTGGAGAGTAACCTTTTAAATCGGGATTAGAGTTTTTGGCAAATCGGATCACGCGGCGTGATTAAGGCTTGGCTAAACCGGTTTGTAACCTAGGGTTCACTGTAGCAATTGAATCGGTTACTATAATAAACTAGGTTTAAATCTTGGTTTGCTTAGTTCACTAACCAAACGATCTCTGATTTGACTCAAATCAGTTTTCTTCAATTTGTCTTCACAAAATCAAACTTCTCATTGCATCCGTTTTTGTCAAAACCTTTTCCATCATGAACCAAACCAAGTTGGTTCAATATTGGTTCAAAACTGAATCATTTGGTTCACTAACCAAATGACCTCTGATTTGAACGAAATCAGTTTCATTCATTTCTTTTTCGCAAGACGAGTTCCATTCTCCACTACTAATAAAAATTTCTCGTATCTTACACCTATACTAGTACATCTTCTACCACCTCTCAAGTTGTAACGATACAAATCCATAATTTGAATGAAGAGGTTAGCCATTTGAAAGAGTTATTAATATAAAGAGATTAAGAAATGAGGCAAAGGGATCAAGAAATTAGTGAATTGCGTCGACAACAAAATTTGATCATACAACATCTTTAGTTAAATTATGCTCCTCGTGATGATGATGATAATGATGATCATAGTGGTGGTTCTTCATGAGTTTTTTAGTGTATGATTTTTTTTAGAATCAATATTATTAATATTTATCATTTTATTAAATTGTAAGTTATACATTTATATTTTTTTATTAATACTATTAATTTTTTTTAACAGGATTGGTGAGGCCATATATTAGAAGAGGTAAGTCTTTACATATTTAGTTTATAAATTTTATTTTTCTTTTTAAGAACGATATTTTTTCTTTCCTTATTTTCTTATGTAAGACGAGAACAGATATGGAAGGAGAAGGAGGCAGAGTCTCCGGAGGAAAAAGATCACGACGATAATTTTGTTGTATCTTTCTCTCATCTCAGACTTCTTCATATTACTTATGTCATTTGCATATGGATTTATATTATGACTTCATGTGGTGGATTGGATTTTATATCATGTTGATATTAATTTTGTATCATGTTGTTGCTACAGATTTGTTTTATAACTTAATGTGGTGGAATGAATGTTGTATGAATATGTTTTTGTATATATAGTAGAATAGATTGTGTTTTTTTAAAGTGTATGATATGGTTTGAGATTTCTATTGAATGAATGTGATGGAATGAATGTGATGGAATGAATGTGGTGGAATTATTATTTACTTGGTATGTTTGTATAAATATGTTATATGTATAATTTGAATCGATCCGATCAGGTTGTTTGTATCTACGGGATAATCCACAAATGAGCAGGTTAGGAACCAAAAAATTCAGATTTTGTGACGAATTCATTTTCATCGCAAATCTATCGTAACTAACTATTGTCGCCAATTATCGACGAATTTGACGATGAAAATAATCTTCATCACTAAATGTTGCGACAAAATTTCAAATTTTTGTCACAAAAATTGATGACAATTTTATAGCAACGAGAAAAATTCGTCGCAAAAACTTTTGCGACAAATTATTTTTTTGAATAAATTCGTCCCAAAAGGCTATTTTTTTTATAGTGAGATTGTTATGGAAAAGAAATAGGGAGAGAAATAATTTTAATTAGTATTATTTTTAATATATATATATATATATATATATATATATATATTATATTGACAAACTCCCTTGCGTATGTTAGCTGAAATATATTAATTATTGACAAACTTCCTTACCATCTGTGGGGGTTTGAAATATTGGCAAACTTGTGTATGTGGGAGATTAAAGCGTATGTTTCTAATTTCAAGGGGGCGGTCGCTCCCCCATTATATTTCTAATTTTCTACTTAAAATAATTTATTATGATATTTGAGGCCTTGCGACTATCTTATCTAACCAAGACTTCTTATATTATATTATATTTATTGATCATTTAAGTAAATACATTTGGCTCAATCCAAGAAGGAAATCTGATTTATTTTACATATTCTATCATTTTCAAAAATAAATTAAATTCTATTTTAATCGTAAAATACTCTCTTTTTATTTTGATTGTGGAGGCATAAATCAAGCTCTCCATCATCATCTTATCTTTTGTAGAACTGTTCATCGAGTCTCTTGCCTTCATACTCCAGAGAAAAATGACTATGTTGAGAGAAAGCATAGATATATAGTTGAAACTGCTTTAGCTTTTCTCCATCATGCATCAGTCCCATGCCAATTTTGGATGAAGCTGTTAGTGCTGCAATATATCTCATAAATCATCTTCCTACCCTATTGCTCAATCATAAGCGTCATTTTGAAAAACTTTATAATTAGACTCTTGATTACACTTTTATTCAAATTTTTGGTTTGTGCATATTATCGGTGGTTACACCCCTACTCTAAATACTAACTTGACTCTCGTTCACTTTGATGTATTTTTCTTTATTATAGCAATTTGCACCATAAGTATCATTGCTTGCATATATCATCGGATGGATATATATCTCATGATATGTTACTTTTGATAAGTCTCCATTCCCTTTTTCAATAGCTTCTTCAATCTCTCCTCCATATACAAGTGACACCTTCTTGATACCACCTAACATTGTACGAGACCTTAGATATCCGACTTCTTCAACCATAAATGATGTTAATATCGAATGCGATGGTATTCTAGGTCCAACTTTATCTCCACTTCTCTTTGGCCTCTCCTATTGATGTTAGTGCTAGAAGCACTACAGTAACTCAGAGTTTTGATGTATGACTAAAGTTAAAGTTAGGTGTGTTAAGAGCTAACAAGTTTGTGTCAAGTAGAGCAAATTACTTGACAAGGAAAAAAGTCTTGGTTGGGAATCAGACATTTATCTAAGTCCTAGTAAAGATAGGCAGTACAAGTCTTGATTAGGAACCAAATAAAAAAGTCCTAGTTGAGAATTATGTGGAGCAAGTTCAAGTGAAGTTAGTTGGGAGTTGAAGGTTTGGCAAGAACTAGACTAAGTGGAGTTAGCTGGGAGCTAAAGGGTTGGCAAACAAGCCCAAGTTGAGTTAGCTGGGAGTTGAAGACTTAGCAACTCACACTATATAGATCAGTTGGGAGCTGAACATCTAGCTAAGGTAAATGTAAGTGACTTCAAATTTTGAATTATACTCATTACGTGTACCAAATACAGGGAACTGAATTTTGAAGGATCCAGGCGATCAAAAAGGAGTTTGGGTGACTGGCTAGGGATAACACCTAACTGATGGAGTTAGGGTTGACTGGTGACCGGAGCAAGGAGCAGGTGATCGTAACCTCCGGGTGACCGAGAACTCTTCGAGGTGATCGGTAGAAGACAAGGTCCAACGATCTAGGTGAGATGATCAAGATGAGATTTGACCAAGCTCCAGCAATCGGAGGGCTTCCAGTCAATCAGAGACCACAGACGATGTTATTTATTGGATACTAGTTGTAGTCACATCAACAACTTTTAAGCGATCGGAGAGGTTCCAGTTGACCGTAGCTTGTCACATCATCAATTAAAGGAGTGCTATATAAGGAGCTTGGAGGCAGAGCTTTCACAACAACTCTTGATCATATTACTACTCTGTTCGTGCTCCTACTCGTTGTGCTCATCACATCTTTAGTACTCTTTAATCCTCTGCAATGATGTGGTGCAACTTTGGGCTTCAATTTTGAATGGCAACACTAGGTAAAATTATTTATATTCTTGTTTTCATATTCTCTATTATTTTGTGCTTAATTTTTAGATTCTTTTTGAGGTTTCTCCACCTCTAGAAGATTTTTGGAAAGGAGAAATTATAAATAAGAATCAATTTTTTTATGCTGTGTGTGTCTATATTTGTGTGTTGCTACGATTAAATTCTTGCATGCTTGAATTTCTAAGTTAGGCTAAGTATTGAAAAATTACATATTCATCAATCCTGCTAAATATCAGAAGTTGTATGCTCGTGAAGTTTGTTAAGTGTAAGGTTTCATGTTTGATATCTTCTATTGAAAAATTGCATGTTTTTTTTTGTGTTAGTTTTGTGTTAAAGTAGCTTATAAAATATATAACACTATTTACTCCCTCCTTTAGCGTCGAGGTTGATCCTATAAATTAGTATGTGAGCGGGTTGAACTGATAGTATGTTGGAAAAATTTAGTTGGGTGCATGTCTAGGAAGGGTAAGGAGTACTCTACATAATGCATCTAGTTAAGTGAAACTAGCCAAAGTTACCTCAACTCGTTTTAAACCAGTTAGACTAAGAGATTGTATTAAAGTTAGTCAAGTTTGAGTTTCTTATTTTGGCTTTATTTTAGGAAGTTATCATTATTCCGATATCAAAGAAGGTCATTATGCCTCTCCACGACCTAGAAGCCAAATTAGGAAATCTTGAATGACATCTATGTAATCGGTGAACAAGTTGATAATTGGGACTTGATTATAAGGTATACCCTAAAATCCTTCTTAAGAACAACTCTATGGGCATATATGGTAGATGCTTATAAAGTGTCTAGGGACCTATTGCTTATAAAAGTAGATAAATTTTTCTATGACTATGAACTTCATGAACAAACCAATCTAGATCAAAAGGAAAAAGGTATAGCCTTAATTGTTGGTAAAATTGATGGACTCAAATCTAACCTTAAGTCAAGACCCAAATCAAAAGAGGAAATTGAATCCGAGTCTGGATCATCGACTAATGAAGATGATCTATCTATGAAAGTCACTAATCTAGTTAAATGAATGATCAGATGAAAGAGATTTTCCAAAAGATTTGTAAAAAGGGAGATCTCAAGAAATGATCTAGCCCATTCCCGTTGCTTTGAATGCAACAAGAAGTGACATTTCAAATTTGAATGTCCACTTCTAAAATATAAATAAAATGATAATAATAAACACAATAAGAAAAAGACACTCAAGGCAACTTGAGATGAGTCCTTTTCATAATTTGAGTCAGACTCAGATCAAGTTAACCTATTAGCAATTGATGATGATATATTTTCCACTACTTTAGGTCTCAATTGTTCCATTTCTATTTGATAATATGATGAACTTTCAAAGAATCTAAACCTTAATTTTGATGAAGTAGTCGATAGAGACATGCAAACCCTCGGCAGGTCCCAAGCATAACTTGAGTTCCGTGCTTATGGTGAGGTTTAGGGTATGACCTTAGGACTAGGTGTTCTATGCTTGTTGTATGGCTAGATCGCGAGCTCAGGACTAGGTGTTCCATGCTTGTCGTAAGGATAAGTCGCGAGCACGGGGTTCGATGCTTCAGGCCTATTGTAACGCTATGTCGTGAGCATAGGGCTAGGTGCTTTGTGCCTATCATAAGGCTAAGTCGCGAGCACGAGGCTCAATGCTCTAGGCCTTTCATAAGGCTAAGTCTTGAGCTCGAGGCTCTAGACCTATCGTAAGGCTAAGTCGTGAGCTCGAGGCTTGGTGTTCTAGGCCTATCTTAAGGGTAAGTCACGAGCTTGGGGCTTAGTACTCTAGGCCTATTGTAAAACTAAGTCACAAGCTCAGGGCTCAGTGCTCCAAGCTTATCGTAAGACTAAGTTGCGAGCTCAGAGCATGGTGCTCCAGGCTTGTTGTAAGACTAAGTCATGAGCTCGAGGCTTGGTGCTCCATGCATATCGTAAGGCTAAGTCCTAAGCTCGAAGCTCGGTACTTCAGGCTTGTCGTAAGGGTAAGTCACGAGCTCGAGGCTCGATGTTCTAAGTCTGTCGTAAGGCTAAGTCGTGAGCTCAAGGCTCGGTTCTCTAGGCCGTCATAAGGCTAAGTCATGAGCTCGGGGCTCAGGGCTCCAGGCTTGTCGTAAGGCTAAGCCATGAGCTTAGAGCTTGGTGTTCTAGGTCTGTCGTAAGGTAAAGTCACGAGCTTGGGGTTTGGTACTCCAGGCCTATCGTAAGGCTAAGTTTCAAGCTTGGTGCTTCAAGCCTGCCGTAAGGCTAAACCTGCCATAAGACTAAGTCACGAGCTCAGAGCTCAGTACTCCAAGCTTGCCATAAGGTTAAGTCGTGAGCTTGGGGTTCGGTGCTCTAGGTTTGTTGTAAGATTAAGTTGCAAGCTCAGGGTTCGGTGCTCTAGGCCTGTCATAAGACTGAGTCATGAGCTCAAGGCTTGATGCTCTAGACATGTCGTAAGGCTAAGTCATGAGCTCGAAGCTTGGTGCTCCAGGCCTGTCGTATGGGTAAGTCGCGAACTCGGGGCTTAGTGCTCCAAGCCTATTGTAAGGCTATGTTGTGAGCTTGGTGCACCAAGATTGTCAAAAGGCTAAGTCGTGAGCTCAGAGCTTGATGCTCCAGTCCTGTCGTAGGACTAAGTTGCGAGCTCGATGCTCCAGGTCAGTCGTAAGGCTAAGCTATATATGAACTTGGGGCTCGGTGCTCCAAGTCTATCAAAAGGCTAAGTCGTTAGCTCGGGGCTCCATGCTCTAAGCCTGTCATATAACTAAGTCGCGAGCTCGAGGCTCAATTCTCTAGGACTATCATAATGCTAAGTCGCGAACTCAGGGTTCGGTACTCCAGGCCTATTGTAAGGCTGAGTCGTGAGCTCGATGCTCCAGGCTTATTGTAAGGCTAAGTCACGAGCTTGAGGCTCGAGGCTCTAGGACTATCATAATGCTAAGTCACGAGCTCGGAGCTTGGTGCTCTAGGCCTATCATAAGGCTAAGTCACGAGTTCGAGAGTTGGGGCTCCAAGCTTGTCGTAAGGCTAAGTCACGAGCTCAGGGTTCGGTGCTTTAGGCCTATCATAACGCTAAGTCGCGAGCTCAGGGCTCCAAGCCTGTCTTAAGGCTAAATCATGAGCTCGAGGCTCAGTGCTCCAGGCCTATCGTAAAGCTAATTAACGAGCTTAGAGCTCGATGCTCTAGACCTATCATAAGGCTAAGTCACGAGCTCGGGGCTCCAAACTTATCGTAAGACTAAGTCGCAAGCTCGGGGATTGATGCTCTAGGCCTTTCGTAAGCCTATAAAATATGGGGACTAAGACGGGAAGTAGAAAATACCACTCTATTTAACATGAGTTGATGATACAAGAGAAATTAAACTAGTAACTAGATGAGTCAAAAGCCCGACTACAAAACTTAAGCACGATAGGGCCTAAGGTGGGTGGCATTCCAAGGTCTACCGTGTTCTCTCCCTTTGGAATCTTTCAGATAATAAGATCCACTATTGAGTTGTTGATAACTCGATAAGGTCCTTCCCATTAAGGTTCCACTTTCCCAATGTCTCCTACAAGCTTTGCCTTCTTCCAGACGAATTCTCCCACTAAAAAGAATGAGGAATGACTCATTTATTATAAATTTGGCACATATGCTAATGGTACGAGGTGAGTCGGGTTGCTGCCATCTCCTTAGTCTCGATAATAAGGTCAAGCTCCAAGAGTCATTTGCATGAGTTGTCATCTCCATAGGTGCTGATACATATAAATTCCAACTCAATTTCGATAGGAACTACTGTTTCTCCTCTATAGACAAGATGAAAAGGTGTCATCCTGGTGCAATCTCTCGGGGTAGTCTTATACATGTCATCCCGGTGCAATCTCTCGGGGTAGTCTTATACGCCCATAGGATTCCAGATAATTCATTAACTCAGTTGCCTTGTACTTGGTCTAACTTTATCTTGAGGCTTTTGACAAGCTCCCTATTGATTACATTTGCTTAGCCATTGCTTTGGGGATAGGCCACGGAAGTGAAGGCTTGTAGAACCCGAGCTCTTGCCACCATTCTTGGAGCTTGCGCCCTTGAAATTGTCGACCGTTATCTGATACTAACTTGTGGGGATCTCGAACCTGCAAATGACGTTCTGCTCCACCGAACTTGCCAAGATGGCTTCTTTGATCTGCGGTAATGGGTCAGCTTCGATCCACTTGGAGAAGTAATCAATAGCCACCAAAAGAAGCTTTTCTAGTGAGGTCCTATTGGGAAAGGACCCTTAATATTCATCCTCCACTGATCAAAGGGGCAAGAGACAATTGTAGTTTTTAGTAACTCTGTAAGATGATGAGGGAGATGTTGATGTATTTGGCAACTCAGGCAGGTGCTAGCCATCCGAGCTGTGTCAGCTTATAGAGTGGGCCAAAAATATCCAGCTAATAAGATCTTTTGTGCCAGAGTTTGTCTTTGATGTGATTTCCATAAATACTTTGATGAATCTCTTGCATGGCGTATTCTGCTTCCCTTGGGCTGAGACATTTAAGTAGAGGATGAGAAAAAACCCGCTTATACAAGGCGTCTCCGACTAGAGTGAATCAGGTCGCTCACCTTTTAAGTGTCTTAACCTGACTTAAATCCGAAGGCAAGGTTCCATGCTTTTGTAAGTCAATGATGGGAACTCTCCAATCAATGGGTTCGGACACCTTGGTGGCCCTATTAATGTGAGTGATTAGTTGGTCTTGAGTATAAGTTCTTCTTGCTCCCAATTTATCAAGGCACTGACTAATCTAGCTAGTTCATCTGCTTTTTAGTTTTCAGATCGAGGCACTTTCTATAGAGTAACTTTTTGGAAGTCAACTTTCATTTTCTCAAAGGCCTCAATATATCTTCGAAGTCTGTCGTTACGGATTTCAAAAGTGTCCTTCTATCTATTGGGTGGCTAATTGTGAGTCAAAGTGGATGATTATCTGGGTTGCTCCTATATGTTTGGTTGCTTAAAGGCCGACAATTAAGGCTTCATACTCAACCTCATTATCGAGATCTTAATGAAGTTTTACTATGAGTTGTAATGTATCCCCCTTAGGGGGGCATAAGAAGATCTCGTCTCTGCTTCTTTCTTGGTGGCTAATCCATCTACAAAAGATTTTCTAGATCTCTTACAACTTTATGCAGAGCTCGGTTCGGAAGTCAATCAAGGTTGAGGGCTTTAATGGTTGTTCTTGGCTAACACTGGATGTCATCTCGCCAAGCCCCTCGTGGTCCATTTGATCAAGCGTCCAGAAGCTTCAAGATTAGTTAATATCTAGCCCAAGGTACTATTGATGAGCACCATAATGGGATGTGAGAAGAAGTATGGTCGGAGGCAGTCAATACTAATGATGAGTAAGTTCTACCAAGGTGGTGTAATTAGTTATGTCTTTCAAAAGATAGCTCGAGAAATAGAGTAGATTGTTGAACACTCCTTCTTGCCACATCAAGGTGAACCGGGAGCTCCTTCAAAAGTTGACAAGTATAGCCACAAAGGTTCGCTTGTTATAGGTTTAGACAGAATTCAAAGAGTCGTTGGATCTCTCTTCAAGTCGTTAAAAGTTTGCTCACACTTTCATCCCAAGTGAATCTACTCACTTTTGCATAATATTTTGAAGAATAGAAGACTCTTTGTAGCTGACTATCATATAAACTGTGATAATGTCGTTCGTATTATCACAGTTTTTTGCAAAGCTTGGACTTTTTCTAGATTAGCTTTTATCCCTCTTTCAGTGATTATGTATCCAAGGAAGCGACCACTCTTCACGTCAAATAGGCACTTGCTCAGATTTAATTTGAGATTATACCTCCGTATAAGGTACTACATGTCTCCTTGATATCACTGATTAGGTTTTTCAGCCTGAACTAATTTGATTAGTATGTCATCTATGTATACCTCGATATTGCGGCATATCTGATATCTGAAGACTCGATCCATGAGCTGTTGATAAGTAACTCTTATATTTTTCAACCCAAAAGTGGCATAATCTGGTATAGAAAAAGTCCCGTCAGATATGATAAAACTAAT
Organism: Curcuma longa; assembly: GCF_044706935.1. NCBI lineage: Eukaryota > Viridiplantae > Streptophyta > Magnoliopsida > Zingiberales > Zingiberaceae > Curcuma > Curcuma longa. Next base: position 5,176 of record NW_027430854.1, on the reverse strand, counting down.
CTTTTCTTGATCTTCTTTAGCCAAAGGGATTTGATGATATCCTTGATACGCATCTAGCATACATATATAAGTTCGCATCCCAAGGTCAAGTCTACTAGCTAATCAATTTTGGAGAGCGAATAATATCCTTTGGGGCAGGCTTTGTTAAGGTCCCAAAAAGTGATACAAACTAAGTCATTTTTTGCTCTTGTTTTGGTACCAACACTATGTTTGCTAGCCATGTTAGAAATTGAACTTCTTGAATGTGTCCATCCTCAAGGAGTTTGGTGATTTCGATATGGATTACCTTGTCTTGTTCAGGTCTGAAATGTCACTTCTTTTATCGGACAAGTCAAGACTCAAAGAGGATGTTGAGTTGATGTTCTATTTGGATGCGGATGCCACCCTTGTAATTTCATGAGGAGACTAGGTGAATACATCACTGTTTTGGATGAGGCAAGCATCAAACCTTATCTTAAGCTCTGGTGTCAAGTCGACGGAGATTTGAGTGACTCTGCCAGGTAGGCAAGGGATAACTTTTACTTCTTCTTTCTCATGTGGCAGTCGTTGGGCAAACATTTCATATAAAAGGTGTACCTCCTCCCATGAAGTTCTTCATATTTTTTTGAGATCTGTATGAATCATTGCAGTGTAACACTTTCGAGAGACGACCTGATCTCCAGTGACCGAGTTGATCTGATTACCCACCGAAAACTTTAACTTCTGATAAACAGTAGATACTACCACTTGGAATGCGCTGAGTGTCAGACTTCCCATAATGATATTGTAGGAGGAGGGAGTATTTACCACTATGAAGATGGTGCTCCGAGTTCATCGTAAGGCCTCCTGGCCTAAAGAAAGAGAGGAGGCTGATTTGGCTTAATGGTTGTATTTCATGTCTGAGCGAATTGAATGGAGTTATTGACATGGACCTTAGTTCTTCTTCGATCGATTTGCATTTGATTAAAGGCATCTTTGAATAAATATGTTGATAGAGCTTTCTGTATTAATGACTACTCTGGCTATATCATAATTGGCTATTACTGCATAAATCACCAAGACATCATCATGAGGAGTGAGACTCCTTTCAAATCTTATGGTATAAAGCTAATGACAGACCCTTTTCTCTTGGCCTCTCCTAGTGCCTATGCCATAACTTTCCAACCTTTGTCCATGAGCTTTCCTTGCTCGATTGGAGTATCCATCAGTAGGACCACCTGAGTATATTGATAACACTGTGTGGGGTGTGTTGCTTAAGTGATTTTCTGTTCGAGGTTGGACGAACAAATCACTTGGAAGAATGAATGAGAATGAATCTCCAGGCGTTTGCCGATTGGTTAAATGAAATAAAATAATTTTTTTGACAATCATGATATAACCTCTCTTATTCGAGTATGAATATGATTCGCTAAATTTTATTTTATTAGATTTGTTAAAAATGTATCATATTATATATTAGTCTAAAATGAAACATAAGCTTAGAGACAAATATGTTTCACAATCATTTTGACGTGTTGAATATTGATCACAATTTAAAAACTTATATAGGCATTGTAAAATTAGTAAAGAACCCTTTGATCCACTAAGCGACTTAAATTATAAAATTCAAGTGAAGCAAATTATTTTAGTTAATTTAATAGAGGATGTCTATTCTAAAGCAAAAAAAAATTGAAATATAACCTTAAGTGTAAGAAAATTTTATCCCTCGAGGAAAATGCACTATAGTATGTCTCCCTAATGCTTGATTAATATGTTGAACGTCTTACTGTTGCACCATATCCGAGAGAGTTTTATTGGATGATTATTATTCTATATGTTGAACGTCTTATTATTGGATGATTATTATTGACTAAAAATAAAACCTTAAGTTGAAAGGAACTAGTAAATTATCAAAAGAAAACAGCATCCAAAGCCCTAGCCTTTAAAATTTATGAACCCGTAGTTGAACCACAAGACTTAATCTAAATAAAAATTTGGACAAAAATAATAAAAAAAAAGACTGAAAGACACCTTCTTTTTAGAATTTTCAAAAGAACCCTCCAAATTTTGAGATGGATGCCTCATATCATCATATTTTCTACCAAATTTATTGTGCATTTTCACATACATATCTAAAAACAATTAATAAACCAAATAGAGATAGTAACTTATTTTTTAATTGTTTTTTAATTTTATTCTACAGTATTTGTTTCATTCCTCATCAACTTTATTCGCCCAACAATTCAATTTTTTAATTAATAAAACAAACAGAAAATATTTTAGAAAACTGAACAAAAAACAATTTTTAATTCTCATTTTTTTCCTTTGCTCATAATTATTTCCATCCATTAGTTTTGTCATAATCTTTTTTTAATATATAATTATTAAACTAATCCTTGAAATCTACATACTTATTTTATTTTTAAAAACTATCCTTTCAATTTCTCATTTAATAGTAAAATAAAAATCCAAAAGTAATATTGTGTATATTCAATTATTCACTGCCTTTCTCTGTTTTTTTGTATAGATCAGGATCGATCTTTATTTTACAGCAGTAAAGCAGGGAGAAAAGAGGCCATGCACGATTCCCACTTGATTAATCAGGCGGAGTCAACCGGCGTTGAGGAGGAGGACGAAGAAGAAGAATGCATGAGCATCGGCGGCGCCATCTCCGACGACTAGGCGGCGTTGATCGGCCGGCAGGCGAGGAGCTGATCCCTGGAGTCGGTCGCAGCCATCGACGGTGGCGTAGAGGGTGTAGGGCGGGGCGTCGGTGGCGAGCCACTGGCGGACGTAGAACAGGGTCTGGGAGCAGGGGAGGTGGGGCCCCGTGGCGGTCACCTCGACGTAGTCGCAGTACCAGCCGTGGTGGCGGCCGGCGCCGTCGGAGGTAAGGTTGATGCGGCAGATCGGGAGGCGGAGGCCGCAGGGCCCGAGGCCGCTGAAGGCGTCGAGGGCGCCGGCCTCGAAGTAGTCGTGGTCGACGCCCATGAGGCCGCCCCACTTGCGCAGGTCCTGCAAGGCGAACGCCTGCCCTGCCTCGTCGCCCAGCGTGAGTCCGATGGTGGCGTCGGTGCCGGCCTTGATGACGTTGCCAGTGCGGACGTAGAGAGTGTAGACGCACTGGTCGTCGTCGTCTGCGGAGGTGAGGAAGAAGGGGAGGAGGAGGAGGGTGGAGAGGAGGAAGACGAGGCGAGACGGAGCCATCTGTGGATCTGGAGCTCGTTGAATCACCGATCACCGTGGCCTGGCCTTTATAATCTTTCTCGCCGCTTGATGTGTGCCACCTCAGTAGCAGAGAAATATGGACGAACGATATTTATTTACTTTTACTATTATTATTATTATTATTATTATTATTATTATTATTATTATTATTATTATGGGTGGCTACGAGAGCCTATTGAGTGTGCAACATATTTACTTAAGCCTTATTTGGGTTGTATTATGCCAAATCTAACTAAGTAAAGAGTTGAGTTGGGCCAACCTAGGAATAGGGTATGCCATGTTGGAATGTAAGATGGAATGGACACTACAAAAATACATGTTATTAGCAACTAAATTTTACGACGAAAAATTTGAGATGAAATTTACGACGAATCAATGATTCATCGTAAATTTATAACGATAGTTATTGCGACGAATATATTTTAGTTGCACAAGTTGCAATGGAAAAATTTTCGTTGCCAAAATTATCGCAAAATTACAAGTCGTCGCAAAAATCGTCGCCAAATTGACGACGAACATCCGATTCGTCACCAAATTGGCAACGAACAGAGATTCGGCCGACAAACGTTTGGCGACGAATCAAAAAGTTTGTCGCTGAACTTCGACGACGAATCCATAAACCGTCGCCGAATCGGCAACGAACAGAGGATTCAGTCGCAAACGTTTGGCGACGAATCGAAAGTTTGTCGTCGAACTTCGAACGGTACGAATTCATAATTCGTCGCGATTGGCGACGAACAGAGGATTCATCGCTAATTTGGCAACGAACTTGGCGACAAATCCTCTGTTCGTCGCCAATTTGACGACGAATCAGTGACGGTTCGTCGCCAATTTGGCGACGCGACTAGACGTTCGTCGCCAAATTGGCGATGAATTCGTCGTTCGTCGTCAATTTGGCGACGAATTTGGTGACAACCCTTAAGTTATCATCCGCTGCCCGACTTTCCCTTTCTCTTCTCACGATTTCTCTTTCCCTTTCTTCCTCCACCTGAGTGACCCGATCAGGCAACTTTCCTTCTCTTCGATCTCTCCGGCGACTGCAACGGTGACGACGACGAGCTAGGCGGCGATGCAAAGTGGTAAATCCCTTCTTTCCTTCTCTTTCACTCCCGGCGGTCGATTTGGGCGGGCCGACCGGAGCCTAGGCTACTGGCCGACCGCCGGGCGGTCATTAGCGCACCAGCAGGCCGCTTGTCGCGGGGTAGCCCGCTGGCTGGTTCCAGTCGGACCCCAGCCAGGTCAATTACAGTTCAGTATGCCATGTAACCTAGTCAATAAGTAATCAACTCGTTGACTAGGTACCGAGTTCCGAGGCTACCATGCAATTCGGACCCGACTTGGGGTCGGATCTACAACTACCACCTGACACAATCAAATAACAGCCAACAGTACTTGACCATATGAGCAGTGGTAGGCTAAGAGTTGCCGAAGCTAATGCGGCCACTCCACAGTCGGTCTCCTCTATTGTTTGGCCCAAAAAATTCAAGAGGCCTCAGCCCATACCATGACCCGGATAGCACCAATGGTATAAGAGGTTAGTAGTTAGCTAGAAGAAGATATGAGCATATTCTCACTCTTTCATCTTTCTCTATTGTTTTGCTAGTAATAGTCTAACTTAAGCATCAGAGGAGTTCTAGTGATCATTATTGGTGTCCCTCTCACTAGTATTATTGTGCGGAACCCAACAGCGAAGCAACAAACTCTATCGATCAAAACCCACGAGGAGGACAATGGTGTGGGAAGGAGAAGAGCCAAAACAATAATATTTTATTAAAATTTATTTTATATTTATTTATTAATATTTTTAAATTTATAATAGGACACTTGTGATCATCATTCTATTAGTTGTCCTTTTTAGTGCCACACAATATGACCCTCTAACTCTAGTATTGTATCCTTTTATGTGTGGATGTCTATGAGTAATCTCAACCTATTTCATATTCATATCCTTTTATATATTTAAATAACTCCATAGTGTTGAGATGTATAC
>NW_027430853.1:0-2404 GCF_044706935.1 Curcuma longa | reverse complement strand
AATTCAATCATTTAGTATAAAGTTTTAGTCCCACATTGCTAAGCTAAGAAAGATGGAAGGCCTTATATATCAAGTCCTTCCAATCATGCTTAGAAATGTTAAGGAGACCTACACGCATGCGCGGGTCGAGCCCAAATCAAGTGGGTTCGGGGGGTCTGAACCAGAAATCCATAAACCGGGCGCGACGCCCGTGATTATCGCGCGCAGGGGGGGTGCAAATCCCCACCCCGTGGGCCTCGCACATGCAAGCGGCCCAGTTTGGTTTTGCTGTCCAACCTTGGTTTGGTTTTTTTTTATTTTATTTTTGTGCAAACCCGGTTTGGTTTTTTTATTTTTGCTCGCGAAGAGGAGGTGCGGTCGCGTCCCTCGTGAGGAAGAGGCGCAGTCGCGTCGCTCCAAGCCGAGGCGACGAACGAAGCTTTCTCTTCAGGTCTATATAAGACCATGGTTGCAGTATTTCTGTACAGAGCAGAAACTTGAGGTCTTTCTCGAGCCCGAGCTTTCTCTTTCTCTTTCAGATCTCTCTGCGCTTCTCTTTTTTGAGCGTCTGAGGTCTTGTTTCTTAGCGATTTGAGGTTGTCTCCGAGGGCTTGTGTTCGTTTTGGAGTGCACATACGAACATCGCGAGTGGTTGTCGGATCTTGGAGAGTTTTGCCGGAAAGCCTTTGCACCGTAGGGCGGCAATTAATTCTCTAAGGACAGTCGGCACGCCGGCGCTTCAACCGGATAACTATTCCTAACTCTGATCTCTTTTATTTATCTGTCTATTGCATACTGCTGCTTCGGTGCATAATAGTAATATTATTGTTACTTGTTTTTTACAACAATCTTAGAGAATTAACTTTGTGCATCGATAGACATGATGGATATTAGAACATCGGGGTCTGATGAGGTTAGCGCCAAACCCGAGAAGTTTTCCGGGCAAAACTTCAAACGTTGGCAACAACGAATGAAGTTCCAACGTGAAGTTCTGGCTTACTACGCTAGGACTTTTCTCTGTTATAGAATCAGACCCTCCTTCCCCTAATGAAGAGGAACCTGCCCATAGTGCTGTCCTAGAGAGATATAAACAAAGGGATTATCTCTGCCATGGGAGAATCCTGTCTACACTCTCGGACGCACTATTTGATGTGTACTGCTCCACAACTTCGGCCAAGGAGTTATGGAAATCTTTGGATAAAAAATACAACTCCGAAGATTCTGGTTTAAAAAAGTACACTGTGGCTAAGTTCTTAAACTTCAAAATGGTTGAGGGAAAGTCTGTGGTTGAGCAGACCCATGAATTTCAAGTGCTGATTCATGGTCTTGCTGAGGGAGATATGTCACTACCTGAAAAATTTCAGGTCTTGTCTATCATCGAAAAGTTGCCTCCGAGTTGGGAAGATTTTGGCATGACACTTAAACACAAGAGAGGTCATATCTCTCTTGAAGATTTAATGATTGCCTTAAATATCGAGGAAGAACATCGGAAGCAACACAAGGATGATGATAAAGGGATGCCTATGGATTTTACTCCAAAGGCAAATGTGGTGGTCTCCTCTGATAAGAATAAAAATCAGAAATTGAAGAATAAATTGAAACCCAAACCAAAGGTTCAAAAGAAGAATGGAACTAAGCCTTGCTGGACTTGTGGACAAGTTGGACATTTTGCCAAGTTCTGTCCTGAGCGAAAGAACAAGAAAAAGAACCAAGGCAATATGCACAACACCAAGGCACAAGTCAATGTTGTGACTGCTAATGATGGCACTAACAACGGGTGTGTTTCCTTTAACCCCGAACTAAATTTGATTTATCAACCCAATGAGTGGTTAGTTGATACAGGTGCTAATGTGCACTGTTGTGCTGATCGATCTGCCTTCCTTACTTATCAGGTAATTGAAGGCACTACCGTGACCATGGGGAACCATTCTGCTGCCAGGGTGTTTGGGATAGGACGAGTTGACTTGAGGTTTACCTCGGGAAAGGTCCTGTCACTGCATGAGGTGCATCATGTTCCAGCGGTCCGACGGAATCTGATTAGCGGGTCAAAATTAGTTCGTGCTGGTTATGAGTTGAACTTTAAATGTAATAAAGTTGTATTGTTACATTTAGGAACCTTTATTGGAAAGGGTTACCTTAATGAAGGTTTATTTAAACTCAATGCTGAAAATGTTACCTTAAACAAATCTAGTGATAATTGTAATAGTGGTTGTTCTTATAACATTGAATCTTATGATGTGTGGCATGATAGATTAGGACATGTTAATTTCCATACCATAAAAAGGATGATGAATCTTGACATGATTCCTAAACATGCTATAAACGATAAGAAAAAATGTGAAATTTGTGTGCAATATAAACAACCTCGTAAACCCTTCAAATCAGTTGATAGAAATTCTAATATTTTAGAATTGATTCATACTGA
>NW_027430852.1:0-7314 GCF_044706935.1 Curcuma longa | reverse complement strand
ATATATATATATACTGTTCATTTCATTTCTTTTTTTTTTAATTACTATTCACCTATATATATATATATATTTTTAATGATGAACATTACTAAAATATAAAAAAAACGTGACAAATTTTTTTATATGAACAGTAACATGAACAGTACTGAAATATAAAAAAACGTAGCAAAAAAAATTTCTTCATGAACAGTACCATTTGATTAGTTATATCATGCAAAAAAAAATCTCAATTTGTTTTTTTTAAAACAATGATATACTGTTCATGATTGACATAAAAAAAAATTAATTGGGCCATATACCATGTATTCAGCCCATTACTTCATGTGTCCAGGTTTTGATTTTTTTTTTATGGAAAATTGAAATCTGTGAAATCCAATGAAATTGGTGATTTCACTGTGCCTTCACCGTGCCCTAATTTTACTACCGCCTCATCATCAACCATGGCGGCGTCAACCTCACAGACTGCGTCGGTCTCACGGACTGCACCGGCCTTTGCCGATCGGACATTTCGCCAGCGTCACGCGTGACAGGAAGTCACGCTTGCTCTGTCGTGTGCATCACCGGCCAAAGCAGTGACGAGCAAATCGGAAGGAAAAAAAATTTTGCAGAACAGATCATGCTAAACAAAGAATCGATTTCTTCTATTGTGGGAAGAAAATCAACAGGTAAACCAAATTACTGCTCTGATACCAATGTAATTTCTTCGTACCTGTTATAGCGTGATTCCGACGAAGTTTGCTTGTGTCGAAGAAGCGATTACGAACGAAAAACTTCTTAAATTTCACAAACCAGATCCTCCGATGGTGTTCTTCCTTTTCTCCAGTGGCGTTCCTCTCTTTGCTTCGACTTGGACGCACACTTCTCAACACTAGCGCACTGCTCTCTGATTCTTTCACCCCTCGCGCAGCAGATCTTTCCTCTCCCTTTAATAGGGAGAGGCTGCGTTCTCCACGAAGTGCACGTGCACTTCGTGGGATGCGTGGTGAGCGGCGCGTGGTGAGCAGTTACGGTAACTGCTTACATTTCTTGCAATACTTTAAGAATAATAAAAGGTAATATTTACGACCATCAAAAGATCAAAACATTCACTAATTCAATTCCTACATTAACTAATAAGCAAGGTGACTTTAAACAACTTGACTGACTAAGAGTGATACAATCTCACAAGATAAATATTTTCTCTCTCGCTCTTACAATCATGCATGGAATTAAAGTTTCACTCAATGCATCTCACAACACTTCACTTCATATGTTTGCTTATTTTCTAATTCTCCACCACTATAACATACACAACTTGCATGAATTAAAAGGATTTATTAAGAACTGAAAGAAAGTTAAAAAAAAGAACTAAATGAAGCAAACAAAACGGCTAAGAGAAAAGAGACCAATGAGAGAGTGACAGTATCGGAGGAATAAATTTGATGAGTTAACCAATTGATGTACATTAGAGAATGTCTCCTGTTGATGAAGTAAACAAAAGAATGGCAAAATATCATCGAATACAATTCACCATGTTTATCTCACCAAATTAGGCATGTGCAGCTAGCCTTTTAGTGCTTTACTATCTAGATTTCAGTTTCACTCTCTCTCCTTTTACTGAAGGATCTCGTCTCTTGAATAGCATCAGGAATACCATCGTATAGTTTGCAAACCTCCTGCTAAGTTGGCACAAAGATCACACATGAAACACTTGTTTCATGAGAGCTTTAGGAATTTTGATACTTCAGGGTTGTACAGTTTTTATCATTATTTGGAACCTGTACCAATGCAGAGTTTTAGTTTCCAATTTACAACTCACCAACATGTCAGCTACCTTCTGATATCCTGCTGATTGAGGTTTTAAGTTTCCTGGATATTAGTTTCAGCAATCAGATTGCTAGATTTATAGATTTTGAATCACAAAGGCTTGGAAAATTCTCATTGATTCAAGAAATAGATTCTGGTTCAATCTCGATTAACTTCTGTATTTCAGAAATTCAAATATCAAATGAATGCTAACTTCTGAATTCTTATTTTTTCCCAACTTCAGTTTCAGAATCTAGAATTCAAGGGAATTTCAGCTTAGGTTATAGAGAGTTCATCTTATCAAAGGATAGCATTTGATACTAGACTAAAAGGAGCTTAATTTGAAGTTGTTACTGGTGAGAAACTTCAAAAATGTCACAGGGACTTCAAGTGAATTCTGGAACTCAGAAATTCAATTTCCAGCAGCAGATTCTGGTTTCAGATTTATAATTGAATTTTTGAAAATAAGCCCCCATTCCTCCTCAAAAGAGTATCAGTCCTTACATGCCTTTGATCTACTCTTACTTATTCAATTCTTCCTTTGAAAGATTATCCATGTGAACCCCTTTCTAAGCATTCCAACTCACTGATTTCAGCACTGAAATGAGTCGAACACTTTATCAGACCTTATAGCCATATTAGCTGCATGCTTTGAATCATGGTAATCTTGGTAAGGAAGGGATACCAAATGGCAATGAATTGGTACAGGCTCAATTTAAGAAGTTTCTGGTTAGAGAATTGCAAAAATGGATTGGCACGCCCAACAATCAAGACAATTCTGGATTCCTTTCTGAATTCAGGGAATCAAGAACTTAAGTCCAGAAACCTAGACTGCAGGCTTAAATCATGAAATTTTTTGCAGAGGTGGGAATGCCACTTAGGACTGAGATGGCACAAGTTTTGATTCCAATCATCACTGCAACAGAACAGCAGCTTCCAGGTTTTTCAATTTTTTTTCTATTTTCTATAGTGCAGTTTCCTGCATTTCCATTTCCAAACATCAGGTGGTTCCAGTGTTTATCAAGTAAACCTTCATCGGATGATCTCATCACAGGTGTTAGGCACTCAAACTAACATATACCAAGGCTTCCTCAGCAATAACATTTCAAGTTCAGTAACTCAGCAACTCTTCCTTTGATCTCTTTTCTTCCCGTAATTTTTTTCAGGAATCAAGTTTACTCTCTTTTCTCTTCTTCTGCAGCTAACATTCAATGTCATTCAGCTCGAGAGATGCATTTCTATTGAATTAACAGAGAACTAAATCAAGTTTGATGTGGCACCAGTAAAGAAGTAATTCAGAAATTCAAGAATTCAAACTCAACCACTTCCTGAGAAATCAGATTTAAGGAAGGTTTCAGTTTTTTTTCTGCAGATGTCACTTGTTGGCTGAACATCATAAGGATTGCATCCATATTGCTTCGGTAAGGAACTGAAACAAAGTTGATGAAACATTCATAGGGCTCTTGAAACTTCACTTCCATCATTTCCTGCATTGTCAATTTCAAAAGACAGATTTCTATCTAGTTCCATTTCAAAACTTTTGAGCCAATGGAAAGTGAGCTTCATAGAAAAGTTAACTACTGCATGTATTCCAAACAATTAACTGTAATCATGAGCCAACTTGTTTTCAGCAACCCTTAAACTTGTTTTTCTGAAACCCATCCCAGCAGCCAGTTTCAGAAATTTAAAGTTAAGGGAGCTTTAGTTTAAATCATGAAGGGTTAAGCCTAAGAAAAGGTTCCATCTAATACTGAAACATTTGGAATTTAAATCCAAAGCAATGCTGGTTAGAAATAGCATAAGGAATTGACACTTAAATAGGATTACCATTCCAGAATTCCAGCATTCAGATTCAATATTTCAGCTGTTCCATTCAAATTCTGCACTTCCAGCTACAATCCCTGTGTTTATCAAGTTCACTTCATTGGTATGTTAATCACTCAACTAACAAATTTCAGCAACTAACTTCCAGAATTATGACTCAACCCAATCACTGATTTCTTGCACTGTAATGAGACTGGACAGTTTCAGAAATCTGTCCCATTGAAATTGCGTGCTTCAGAATTCAACTTCAATTGGTAATGGAATATTAAGTTCTCCACTTGGAACTCTTACCGACCAGAAGCTTGTAAAAGAAACTTGGCACCCATATAAATCCAGAGCATTTGCTTGAAATAGGTTTCAGCAACTCAGAAAAACAATCAGCCACAAAGACATCAGGAATCTGGGTTCAGACATTCAGATTCATAAAACTAGATTTTGCATCAATAAGGGCTTGGGGAAGAAGAGCACCACGTGTCACTAAAAGAGCAAGGCTATACTTTAGGTCTTTAATGGACTAGAGAGTTGCCTCAAAGTTTAACAGATGGAGAACCTGCTGGATCCTGCAGTAACCCAGCAATCCTTCCTTAAAACTGTTCTCAGATTTTTTTTCCAGCAGCAACATCAGCACTCTGCCTTGTTTCTTTTTTTTACGCTATCTTTCACTGGTCTTCGAAAACAATCAAAAGAAAGACTCCATAGATATGCAACTTCCTCAACAGCTGAAACAATCTTATTAAAACTAACCAACAAATATTCATTTCAACCAACTCCTCAACAATCTCTGAAAATTCCAAAAAAAAATTCTTCTTTTATTTTCTCTCTTTTTTCTTCAACTAGCACTCCCTTCTTGAACAGCTTGACAAATGAATTCGTGTTAACTAACATAGAACAAACACAGAATCTCTAAAACTTCCACAGCATTGCACAATTCAGGCTTAAATGAGATCCCGAATTCAAATTCTGAAAATTCCAGCCCATTAAGTAATGGAAGAGTGAACCTTATACTTGCAGAAATCTCAGTGCTGCTTTAGAATTCCTCCATCAAACTGATTTAGAACTCACAAGTGGTGTAGCATTCAAGTTGAAACACTAAACTGATGTAGTGATGTAGCATTCAACAAACCAAACAAGTTGGAAAAAATTCCTTCTTCAAGTGCTCGCATTCTGCTCAAAATTCCAAACATCTGAATTTGCAATCAAACCGAAACACACTCACACACATAGAATTTTGTCAATATCGTACAATCTAACTCATCAAGAATCAACCAAAACCTCCAATGGAGTTAAGGCAAAACAAGAATGATAAGAGATAAATTCTTGGGTGAGTGACACGGTATCAAGCAAGAATGATAAGAGAGTAGAGCTTGAATGGAAAAGAAATCAAAGAGTGAGAAAAGAAATATCCTTTATCATCTTCATGTATGCATATGATACCATAAAATCAAAAAAAAAAAAAGCAAAGCAAATTCTAGAGATTCAATTGTTACGAGTGTATATCATACAAAAAGAGAATAAAAAAAATGATAATCCCAATAGCCACATCTCTGGGGGTGGTCGGCCCGGTCCCACGGAAGTTTCCCACCGACCACCAGGGTAAATCGGGAAGCGCATACGGCGGCCAATCCGTATGCCCAGCATCCTTTGATTGCATTCCCCACAAAAAAGAGAATAAAGAATAGGCATATAGTAGTTATCAGTAGGTAATTTGGCTATTAAACTCAATCATTCAAGATAAAATCCATCACCTCGCTAACCGATAACATGAAAGTAGAGAATCCAATCATGTCAAATGATCTAAAATTTGACGGCCAAATTTAAAAACTTTTACTATTCTCAAAGTATTACTACTAAGAAACACACATGGAAATATTTATTTAAAAACCAAATGAAATAAAAACTAGGCAACCTAAGCAACCCAAAATCAAACAAGCATATGCACAAAAAGAAAAAAAAAAGAAATGAAAAAGAACACTCTCTCCTTTTAAGTTGGGTAGATTACATTGTGAAGTCTCATCCTTTCCTTGAATTTTCTCTTCAATTCCTTCATGAAATACCTTGAGATGATGTTCATTCACTTTGAAAATCCTTCCTGTAGGAAACTCCTGTATCTCGGCAACACCATAGAGAAAAATATTAGTAACATAAAAATACCCTTCCCACCTAGATCTCAACTTACCTCGTATCAATCTGAGTCGAGAATTATACAATAAAACCTTATCGCCTACTTGAAACTCCTTCCTTACAATATATTTGTCATGGAAAACTTTGATTTTCTCCTTGTAGATTTGGGAGTTCTCGTAGGCTTCCAATCTGAGTTCCTCAAGTTCCTACAATTGTAACTTCATCTCACATCCAACTCCTTCTAGGTTCATGTTGCATGCCTTTATTGCCCAATATGCTCTATGTTCCACCTCCAGTAGTAGATGACAAGTCTTGCGAAAAACAATCCGATGTGGAGACATCTCTATTGGAGTCTTGTAGGCAGTCCAGTAGGCCCATAATGCTTTATCAAGTATTTTGTTCCAATCCTTCCTATGCGGACTCAATATCTTCTCAAGAATTTGCTTGATCTCCTTATTCGAAACCTCTGCTTGCCCACCTCATACATCGAAAATCTCACAAAATAAAATGGGTTGTTAGGGCATCCCATGCGTACGCCCTATGTTTCCCATCCATTGACAATGCTCATAAGTCTTATAAAACTTAAAAACATCACAAAACAAAGTAAGTCAATACAGTCCAGAATCCAAGACCTTCTTAGCAATGTGTTGAGGACCAAAATACCCTCCAAAAGATAGAGAATGACAAAATAAAAGTATAGAATGAAATTCAAAATCCAGAACACATCATATAATTACTTGGATGATATAAAATTTTCATTAGTACCAATCATCCCAAACATAATATTTAGCATTACTTTTTAACTTATTGATCTGTGCTTGTGAAAAATATGCAAGTAAAGCTTTAGCAACCAAGTAATTAACGAGATCTGCATACCATGGAAGCTTACCTTGCAACTGTAAAAGTTGCTTGTCCAAAAAAGAGTTTGCTATGAGTGTAGGCTCCATGTCCCTCTTTATCCCTCTCAAATGATCAGCTATCAAGTTCTCCTTCCTACTCCTATCATGTATCTCCACGTCGAATTCTTGGAGTAGAAGCATCTGCCTAATTAGTCGTGGCTTCACATCTGGCTTCTTAAAAAGGAAGTTGAGAGTTGCACGATCAGAAAAAATCACCATGTGAGAGCAAAATATGATCTGAATTTATATAAAACAAAGACAATAGCTAAAAACTCCTTTTCCGTGGTGGTGTAATTTTCTTGAGTGGAGTCCAAAATCTTCAAAGCGTAGAAGATGACATGAGATGCTCCTTCAACTCTTTGTGTTAAAATCGCTCCCATTGTAAAATTAGAAGCATCACACATCAGCTCAAAAGGTAATGTCCAATCTGGAGGTCTAATAATAGGAGTAGAAGTAAAGGTCTCCCTCAGTCAGTCAAATGTATTCTTGCACTTCTGATCGAAAATGAACTCCACATCCTTCTATAGCAAGTGTGAGAATGGAAGGGTGATCCTGCTAAAATCACAAATAAAGCGCTTGTAGAACCTTGTTTGTCCAAGAAAAGATCGCACATCCCGTATGCATACAGGGTAAGACAAAGAAGATATGACATTAATTTTTATAGATTTACCTTTATTCCTTCCTT
>NW_027430851.1:0-2408 GCF_044706935.1 Curcuma longa | reverse complement strand
TTTCTACTCTGTCTCTGTATTTGTGTCCCTGTCTCTGAAACCAAATGCAGCCTTAGTCATCATACTAATGAATGCAGACAGTTAGCACGAAAGTGGAAAGAGTAATAAAGGAGAAGCAACAGAGAAAAAGAGCTTCATCTCCCTTATAAGGACATGCAACCTACAAATATCCTAAGCAAGAGGTATAGAAAAGTCATTCAGAAGGAATTCAAGCAAGTCCTATACAAGGTCGAGATGTCCGAACCCCAAGAAGACGTTTTCCTGAGCCACCGCAAGGACATCAAACAAGACGAAGAAGAGAACCGACACATGCTAATCAAACTCAACCCGAGAACCCTCCTCATTGAGGCATCATCAATATGATCTCAGGAGGATCTACAGATGGAAATTCTAATAGTGTCAAGAAAGCTCATGGGAGAAGACTGAAAAATTATGGTATCAGTACCAGAAGAGGTAAGGCCGAGGGGCCTACCATCAGCTTCGGACCACAAGATCACGAACGAGTCTCCACTCCTCACGATGATGCTTTCATCATCCATGCCATAATAGCCAACTATGAGGTGGCCTGGGGTCTTCGTCAATACAAGTAGTTCTATCAACATACTATATCAAGAAGCCTTCAGTCAGATGTAGATAGAGAAATTTGAACTGAAATCCATGTCTACTGCTTTATTTGGATTCACTGGATATGATGTAAAGCCATTGGAATAGGTCAGCCTACCTCTTTCCTTGGGGCAAGAGCCTTTGATTCGAACTCAAAGTATTATTTTTATAGTAGTAGATGCTCCATCTTCGTACAATGTTATTCTTGGAAGACCTGCACTCAGTGTTTTCCAAGCAGTAGTCTCCACTTTCCATCAGAAGATAAAAGTCCCAGTGGACGATCAAGTCAGCTCGGTCAGAGGAGATCAAGCTATTTCTCAGAGATCTTATACGACCATGGTTCGTATTGATGCTAAGAAGTTAAGGAGGACTCCCCAAGAAGAGGTGCATTCCCTACAAGAAGGTCCTGTTATTCCACTACCTCAAACACAAGAAAAGGAGAAAGTCCAGATCGTATCCAAGCTGCTCGATAGAGTCTCTCAGATAGCTGTCGACCTGACACCTGAGTTGAAAACTGAGGTGATAGCCTGTCTCATTCAAAATAATGATGTATTTGCTTGGATACCTCCAGAAGTCACAGGAATAACTCCCAACATCATAGAACATCATCTTAATGTCCTTCCTGACGCCTCACCTGTTATGCAAAAGATGAGACATTTTGGGCCTGAGCAAGATAAAGTGATACAGGAGGAGGTTGCCAAGCTTCTAGAGGCCGGACATATCAGAGAAGTTCAATTCCCCACTAGCTGGCTAATATCGTACTAGTCCTGAAAGTAGGAGGAAAATGACGTGTCTGCATTGACTTCTGAGATCTCAATAAAGCTTGCCCAAAGACCTCAACCGCGTATAGATCAATTGGTGGATTCTACTTCGAGACACGAATATATATGCATGCTGGATGCTTATCAGGGATATCATCAAATAGCTCGGGAGGATCAGGAAAAGATCAGTTTTATCACTTCGGGAGAAACTTTTTTGTTATACAGTTATGCCTTTTGAACTGAAGAATGTAGGAGCAACATGTCAGAGGCTCATGGATAAAGTGTTTAAACATCAGATAGGTTGTAATGTGGAAGTATATGTTGATGATATTTTAATCAAGTCAGTGCGATCTGAAAGCCTAATCAATGACATCAATGAAACGTGTGACACTCTCTAAAGGTATAACCTCAAACTGAATCCTAATAAATGTTTATTTAGTGTCAAAAGTGGCAGGTTTCTAGGGTACATAGTAACTGAAAAGGATATAGAAGCTAACCCTAAAAAAGTACAAACTTTGCAAAATATGGCCTCATCTCAGAATACCAGAAAAGTACCGAAGTTAGTAGGTCGAACCACTGCATTATCATGATTCATATCACAATCGGCCACAAAAAGTTTACCCTTCTTCAAAATATTACGCAAAGCTGTCAAGTCCTCTTGGGACAAGAAGTGTGAACGAGCTTTCAACGACTTAAAGATCTATTTAGCCACCTTACCAGTTTTGGCGAAGCCGATCTCTAGAGAAGCTCTATGATTATATCTATCCTCCTTTGAAGGTGTTGTGAGTTCAGTTCTGGTCAAACAAGAAGGAAGCATTCAGAAACCCATTTACTTCTTTAGTCATCTTCTAAAGGATGTCGAGACAAGATATACCACGTTGGAGAAGTTGGCTATGACTTTGGTTTTGACAGTACACAGGCTACACCCGTATTTCCTTTCTCATCTGGTAATAGTAATGACTAACAACACTCTAGGTTGAATATTAACTAATCCCAAAGTTTCAAGATGATTGATCAAACTCGGTACACAGGCTACACCCGTAT
>NW_027430850.1:0-4416 GCF_044706935.1 Curcuma longa | reverse complement strand
AAAGAGGTTGATAGATCGTTTACAAATTAACAAGAACTAAAGGAATAAGGATTCATAAAAAACTAAAGTGCAAAAGACTGCTATGCATGTCAATGTGTACGACTCGTACACATCATGATTGGGTAATTCAGAAATTTGGAAAAGAAGGCTCTCCAAAATGATGTTGGGATTCTGCTTCTCCCTTGTGTATTAGAGCTTAAACTATTTCACACTTCCACACATGTTGTGCTTACCGTAGAGATTAGTGTCTTTCATGTTGTTGTACTATCAGCAATACTTAGGAAAAGCCCCTATCCATGTCGCGATTTACTATTTTATGACCTACTATTTGCTAAACTGCCTTGGCTAAATGCAATGTGAGGGCATCACCCTTAGTTATTTTCTGTAATTGAAAAATGGGCAACATGGAAGTACATGCCATTCAACTAGAAAAAGAGAATGGAGAATGGCACAACATGAGCATTAAATGCTTTTTGGGAGATCTCTAAATCACTAGCATTACTATCTAAATCATGAGCATCAAGATGTTGGTTCTAGACCCAAGTGGTAGTATTGGGCCTTTAGCTATTGTCTAGAGACCATTCTTTGAATTTAAGATGTTTTTATAGGATCCTCATGTACAATTTTAATCTTGATTTGGGCAAATTAATAATCATTAAGTGCTCTTTTCGGATAACACGTACAAAGAGACCTGCCAAAGACTTGTTTGCCATTAAATTTTTCATTAACCTTTGAAAGCTATTTTTTTGTGATTAGTTTCTTTCTTTCCTATCTATCGTCTATGTATTTTAATTATTCACTATAGCGAAGCAAGTGTTTGAATATATTAAGATATAACAAGTAGGTACCCCATCAACATGTGGAAAGTACTTTCCTCCCAAAATAATCTGTGTAACTTAGTGTATGCATCTAAATGTGCAAGTGTCTATGTGTTTTAATTCATCACAATTAGGTTCACCAAACCAAGAGTGAATCAAGTATGACCTAACTCTAGAGGCAAAACAAGCATTTGAAATGAAAGTGTGCCATCACTAACCTAAGTTTGCCCTCACATCTTCTTTGTTGCTGAGTTAGGAGATCTTAAAAAGGCAAGTCGCTAGGAAAAACTTTATTGGACTATCTTCCTATGTTTTCTAATCACAAAGCTAGGGAACTATATCAGAAACATATTATTATTCTGACACCTTTGTTCCAGCCTACATATTATTATCATTCTGACATAAGTGTGTTGTGCCAATACTTGAGGAAGAATATAAGAAAAGTCGAACTCCATATCCTTTCTCTTGTTATTGGAGGCCCCCTTTGCTATATACTAAACAGTTATTAGACTCACTTACATATGCCAGAAGGTCAAGGAAGTTGGTGGCTTGATTATATAGGAGTCAACACTTGAAGCCCCAGTGAATGGCAGCTGCTCTCACCATATGAAAGCAGTAACAAACCACCGCATTAAATCATTTATCACTATAGAAAAGAATCATCACTTTTGGAATTATAATAGAAGATAATATTTTCGAGTAATATTATATGTTAAATGTAATTTCTTTCTGTTAGTGTGAATAGAATACATAAATCATAGAGCTGTAATCTTAAAATGTTTACTTGACAACAAATTGTATATATGATAAGATGATTATGACAAGGGCTATAACTCAAGTTGGAGCACCTTGTTTACACTGGCACTCCTGCTAAAAGAGCCTATTATGCAATGAACATAAGTGAACTTATTGATAAATTGTTCTCACTCTATAGATTGGTTTAAAGGCCTATTATGTGACATAAATGCAACAGATTGTTTAATACCACATTGTACTCAGTATCACAAGGTCAACATTTGAC
The DNA here is from genome assembly GCF_044706935.1 of Curcuma longa. Taxonomy (NCBI): domain Eukaryota; kingdom Viridiplantae; phylum Streptophyta; class Magnoliopsida; order Zingiberales; family Zingiberaceae; genus Curcuma; species Curcuma longa. The sequence continues at coordinate 2,577 of NW_027430850.1, read as the reverse complement.
TTCCTCTCCCCAATCATATTAAGATGATAGAAGTCTTTTATGGGCAATGGCCAATTAAAATTATGTGGATTCTACTTAGAAAAAAATACTAATCATTCAGTAAAAAACACATAATATAGCAACAGATTAAGTTATATTTACTAATAATATGGATATAATTATTAAGTGGTTATAAGTTGGAAACATATTTAAATGACAAATTACGAGTTGCCGCATCAAAAACATAATTATTGTTTAATATCACAAAAATAATTTTTTATAGTGGAGAAATATAATTAAAAAAGTCATTAAGTTTTAAGTCATTAAATCAACTGAATCAAATTTATATTTTCTTTCCATTTTGCATAGACACTCAAACTGCCTAATGGGACGACATATAACATATGTGATGCTGTCCCTTACCTGAAACACCTAGGTGGTTGCATATGCAGTCACTGGACCACTTTTTATAATACTCAAGCTCACCCAAAAGTGAATCTATTGACTATAACGCCAGCTATGATTCTCAAGTTAAACAAACAAATAGATTATTTATCAAACAAAAATGTTAATAAAAATAATCTAGAATTTTTATCTTCATTATAAGATACAGGTCCCTATTTATATAGGGATTTCTGACCTATTCTAAGAGACTTTTTCTAATAAACATAATGTTATAACCAATACTCCCCCTCAAGTTGGAGCATAGATATTGATCATGCCCAAACTTATTACAAAGATAATCAACTCGATTCCCATTTAAAGCTTTTGTGAAGATGTCCCCAATTGTTCACCAGTTTTTACATATCCTGTAGTGATCAAGCCTTGTTGAATTTTCTCACGAATAAAATGACAATCAATTTCAATGTGCTCATGGAACACGGGATTTGATGCAATGTGAATAGCAGCTTGATTATCACACCATAGTTTTGCTGGCATTGAAATTTTGAGTCCTACTTCAGTCAACAGTTGATATATCCACATTATTTCACATACAGACTGTGTCATAGCCCTGTATTCTGATTCTGCACTGGATCCACGCGACACAACCTTTTGCTTTTTACTCTTAGATGACACTAAATTTCCTCCAACAAAGATACAATAATCTGAAGTAGACTTCCTATCCATTTTAGAACCTGCCCAATCTGCATCTGAAAAACATTCAATACGAGTGTGCCCATGATTTTTATATACAATTCCTCAGTCCAAGGAGTTAACCACTTCAAGTAACACAAAATTTGCTCTAATGCGACCCAATGATGAACCGTTGGAGATGACATATACTGACTAACAACACTAACCGAATATGCAATATCTGGACGAGTTAAGGTAAGATAATTCAACTTTCCAACCAATCTTCGATATCTCTCTGGATGTTCAAATAATTTCCCATTTGCTGTAAGATCCACATTCTGAGTTATTGGAGTACTATAAGGTTTTGCCCTTAACTTTTTCGTCTCAGTTAATAAGTCGAGAACATATTTCCTTTGAGATAGAAATATACCATTTTTACTCATTACTTCAACACCTAAGAAATACTTTAGCATCCCTAAATCTTTTGTATGAAACTGAGTGAGAATGAAAGATTTGAGAGATGAAATTCCCGTAATATCACTACCAGTAATCACAATATCATCCACATACACAACTAACAGAATAATACCAACTTCTGATTGCTTGTAAGAAAACAAGAATGATCAGACTTGCTTTTCTTCATACCAAACTTTTCAATAACCTGATTAAATTTTCCAAACCAAGCACGAGGACTTTGTTTCAAACCATATAAAGTCTTTCGAAGACGACAAACTCCGCCATCTCCCCCTGAGCAATGAAACCAGGAGGTTGCTTTTCCATATACACCTCCTCTTGAAGATTACCATGAAGAAAAGCATTCTTGATATCAAGTTGATGTAAAGGCCAATGATGAGTAGCAGCAAGAGAAATAAATAAACGAACAGATGTCAACTTTGTAACAGGAGAAAATTATCAGAATAATCTATACCATATGTTTGACCATAACCCTTAGCAACAAGACGAGCTTTTAGTCTGACAACTGACAGCATGAATACATTCGTATACTTTTGTATAGGCCCAACCTGTGATGGCTCAAGAAGTGCCTGCAGATTGTATTGACCAAGCTGCAGGTCTGAGTTAACCGGAACTAGGGAACAGACACCAGCTACTGTGATTTTGAGATAGGTGTTATTGTCCTAGTATTAATAAATATCTTGTTTCAATCGATGTTACTTTCATGGAAGACACACCTTATTTTTCATCCTCACATATCCCGACTTCTCAAAAGGAAGATGATGATTTATTGGTATATTCTATTACATCCTGTACACCTATCTCAGAATCGACTCTTATCAAGCCTCCTATTATTGAAATATACTCCAGGCATCGACCTCCTGATTCATGTCCTGCACCTATTACTTTGTCATCAGATCCAATTCCGAATGATGATCTTCCTATTGCATTACGAAAAGGTAAATGTCAGTGTACTTATCCTATTACTTCGTTTGTTTCTAATAATGACTTGTCGTCTTCTTCCTGTTCTTTTATTGCCTCACTTGACTCTATTTCTATTCCTAAAACTGT
>NW_027430849.1:0-6232 GCF_044706935.1 Curcuma longa | reverse complement strand
CTAAAGAGTTGTAAAGGTTTCTCCGCCTTCGAGGTTTTCGAGAAGGAGAAGATTCATAGTGCATCGGGTGTGTGTGCGTGTGGATCCTTGGATTAGTCACCTCTGCGAAGGTGGAGACCAAGTAAACAAACCCGGTTAGCGTTGATCTCTTTCTTTCTCTTTTATATTTTTGCTTCCGCTAATCTCTGTGCAGAGAAAGAACAAGAAAAGTCGAGAAACGCTATTCACCCCCCCTCTAGCGAACTAACCGATCCTAACAGGATCCATTTTTTATTGAGATATTTTCCCGCACTTTTAAAAAAAAAAGACTTGGAGCGGGCAGAGTGCTAGAGCGATGAAGATTTGAATTTTAATATTTAACTTAATTGAATTCTAATAATTATGTACCTTCTCTAACTTATTAAATATATTTATATTTCAATCTAGGAAAAATATGATGAGCTCGAGCTAGCACAATTCTAATAATTATGTACCTTCTCTAACTTATTAAATATATTTATATTTCAATATAGAAAAAATATGATGAGCTCGAGCTAGCACAAGGAAGTTCAAGTGCTAGTGATAATGCTGATGGATCTGAGCCCTCCGTTGGAAATGACCTAAGTATTTAGTTGGAGGCAAGTGGAGGATCTAAGGGGGGAGGATATTGGGAATAAGTTTTCTGAGCAGAACTCATCGAATTACTGGCACATCCTCTTCCACGCCACCAACAATGAGGGCACAAATAGACAGTCTAACTGAAGAAGTCCCTCATTTAAAAGGCATAATTTTGTAAAAAAATGAATAAATGAGAGAAAAACGCAGACAATAAGATTTTATTATGCACCATCTTCAATTAGGCTCGGCTCTAAGTCAGCTTCCTCCTGTTTCTGGTGATGTCGATGATGACGGTGATGACGACGATTCTTCATAGCTTAGTTGTGTATCATTATAATTTTTCTCACAATTAGTATTACTTTAATTTTTCTATTTGTATGATATATTTTTTATTGATTAATATTATTATTTTATTCTGAACATGTTAGCATTTTCGGGCCGCAAAAATCAGTTTTGCGTTGCAAAAACCCCGAAATGCTAAGCCACCGGATCCGTGCAAAATTTAAAAGAATAAAATTTCACATACTTGTTTTCTAACCTAGATCTACTTTAGATCTACATGATAAGAACATTACCCTCAATGCGTGCCCTTCGCGTATCCCGCTCGTCCTTGTGATCGTCGGATCTCGAGGGAGTCAAGTGTACTCCCCTCTACAATGTATCCACACGGACAAATCGACGGAGACCAAAACCCTTGAGTGTGCTAGCACTCCAATGGAGTTTCGGTCAAGAAAAGAGAGGGAGAGGGAGAAGAGAGCTTGAGGAAGAAGAAGGCTTGAATGAGATTGAATGAAAATCAATCTCTTCATCCACACTAAAGTGGCCGGCCACATGAATGAGATGGGGGGTTACTAAAACTCTTTTAATGCCATGAGTTACAACACTCTTGGTAAGCCCCATGAGGTGGCATCCCTTGATGATGTGGAGTACCATCATTGGCCAACTTTTATACCACATCATCATGAAGTCATTTGGTCAAGTCAAGTTTGACCATGAGGTGTCATAAAGTCAAGTCAAACTTGACCATGACGTGGCATAAAGTCAAGTCAAACTTGACCATTAAGTCTTCCTTCTCAAGTCAAGTCAAACTTGACTTCTAATCTCCCAAGGTTGATCAAATCAACTCAATTAGTCTAGTTTGGATTACACTTAATCCAATTTGATTCATCACATGAATCTAATCCTCTTGGTTCATCAAATAAACCTAATCTCCATCTAATTACCCTTTGTATGTGACCCTATAGGTTCTTGTAACGTTGGCAATGCTTCTAAACCAATTTAGAAACATAAACAATGAGCGGTATTTAGTAACACATCATTGCTACCCAAGTTACAAGAATGTTGAGATCCAACATCACCATTGTAACTACTGTTAGCAAATCGGGCCACAAAAACTGCCTTTTTGCATTGCGAAAAACCCCGAAGAGCATATCACCGGATCCGTGCGAAAATCATAAATTTGCTTCCTACAGGCATATGCTCAGGTTCAATGGTTGTGTTTTCTTCAGGATCGCTATCCATATTCATTCGTATAAAATTTTAAACTAGACAACATGCAATGATAATCCGATTTTGTGTCTTAATTGGATAAAATGAATGGCTCCTCAAAATGGTCCATCTCTTCTTAAGCAACCCAAAACAGTGTTCAATTATGTTCCTAGCTGAGGAGTGCTTCTTGTTAAAGTACTCTTGATAATTTTGAGGTGCACGTGAACCTTGAGCCCATTCTTGCACGTGATATCGAGTACCTCTATATGGTGCTAGGAAACCCTGACCATTTGTGTAACCAGCATCAACTAAATAATAACTACCTACAAATCAAAAGAAAATTATTATATACAGTAGTTAATATATATAATCAATAATATAATATTATTTGTTTTTTGACATATCAAGTGGTATTTAGAGGCTATTACGTCGTCCAATAGCGTCACGTAGTATTTTCGAATCAGATGCTGATCCTTCCCAACCACTAAGCACATAAACAAAATTCATATCTCGGTTGCATACTCCGAAGACATTTGTAGAAATTCTACCCTTTCTTGTTCGAAATCTTGGTTTATCTGCTTCGGGGACAGAAACATCTATGTACGTGCCATCTAATGCTCCTAGACAACCCTATAATAAAGAAATATCAGGTTTTATAGCGAATGGTAATGACTCAACAACTTAGATATATTGAAGTTACCTTAAACCATTTCCACCTTGGATCAACGCAACCCTCTGGAACAGGTTCAGCCTTGGCAAATAAAAGGCTTTGCACACGTATGATAGAGTACAAGACCCTGTTAAAATATCTACTAATAGTTTCCCCTGACCTATAAAACCTAACTTGTAAGCTGCGATTCTTTTTATGATGATCTAGTATGATTAAAAATATTATAATTTGCTTAGCTATGCTTACTCGACCATCTTCAGTTAACCCAACTTTAACTTTAAGCAGCTCACACAATATGGCAAATGCATTTACATTCATCCTTAACTCCCAAATGCAATTCCTATCACCCACTCCAATAATACGCTCAAGTGCATCTCGTCTGAGCGAGACACTAGTAATCCTTTGACTGAGTGACAAAGAATTATTACGACTTATTCTCTTCTTGGTGTATACAAACATAGTAATTAAAACAATTAGCATCAATGTGTCGATCTGAAATCTCATCATTAAATAGGAAGCAACAGATTGTTTAATTTGCTCCATACTGTCCATTCCTTCCTATGAAACAACAAAATTTAGATACAAAAGATCAGATGTATGCCCTTTCACAACCGATAAAACAATACAGATGAAACCAAGACACACTACTGGAATGTGTTCTGAAATAAAGTTTAGAAAAGAACCTGAAGTCTCTGCCACCTGATTCGGAGCGGTGCTCACTCGCCCCCTTCCTTCCTACCACCTGATTCTTATGTAATGGAATGATCTGGCCTCTACTTAAACTTGAGGTTAGAGGAGAGCAGTAGGCGGAAGGTTTAGGGACCAGACCAGTAGGCGAAAGACGAAGAGAGGCGGAAGGTGCCTTTGACGGGTACACGGGCGTGACTAGTAGGACCAGAAAGACCAGTAGGCGAACGGGACCAGACCAGTAGGCGAAAGACGAAGAGAGGCGGAAGGCACGAACGGGACCAGACCAGTAGGCGAAAGATGAAGAGAGGCGGAAGGCATGAAAGGGACCAGTAGGCGAAAGACGAAGAGAGGCGGAAGGTGCCTTTGACGGGTACACGGGCGTGACTTCCTGCGAACGGCGGAAGGTGCCTTTGACAGCTGCGCCTTCCTTTGATGGCGGCGGTGGAGGGTGCGAACGGCGGCGGTGGAGGGTGCGAACGGCTCCGCGTGAAGCAATGAAGTTGCGGTGCAAGACCGAGGGTTTTGTGGGTAAAATGGGAATTTAATTCCTCTGTCTCCGTGCAAGTTGCGGTGTCTCCAGTTTTAGGATGGACACAAATTTGGGCTGCATGGCGACAGAGACGGAGACAAAAATTTAATTTTTGTATCTGTCTCTCAAAATCAAACGGGGACAGAGACAAAAAATCTAACACTGTCTCTGTATTTATGTCCTATCCCTCATTTCCAAACGCCCTCATCATCATTGGCCAACTTTTATACCACATCATCGCAGCCTTTGGTCAAGTCAAGTTTGACCATGAGGTGTCATAAAGTCAAGTCAAACTTGACCATGACGTGGCATAAAGTCAAGTCAAACTTGACCATTAAGTCTTCCTTCTCAAGTCAATTCAAACTTGACTTCTAATCTCCCAAGGTTGATCAAATCAACTCAATTAGTCTAGTTTGAATTACACTTAATCCAATTTTATTCATCACATGAATCTAATCCTCTTGGTTCAGCAAATAAACCTAATCTTCATCTAATTACCCTTTGTATGTGACCCTATAGGTTCTTGTAACGTTGGCAATGCTTCTAAACTAATTTAGAAACATAAACAATGAGCGGTATCTAGTAACACATCATTGCTACCCAAGTTACAAGAATGTTGAGATCCAACATCACCATTGTGACTACTGTTAGCAAATCGGGCCGCAAAAATTGCCTTTTTGCGTTGCGGAAAACCCCGAAGAGCATATCACCGGATCCGTGCGAAAATCATAAATTTGCTTTCTACTTAGATCTACTCTAGATCTACATGTTTAGAGCTTTTACCCTTGATGCGTGCCCTTTGCGTATCCCCCTCGTCCAAAAGGGTGTCGGATCTCGAGAGCGTCAAGTGCCGCTCCTTTATTGGTATCCACACGGACAAATGGTGGAGAACCGAAACCACAAGTGTGCTAGCACTCAAGAAGGTTTTGGCAATGGAGGAGAGGAGAAGGAGAGGAGAAAAACTCAAGGAGAGAGAGGAGAAGAGAAGCCCTTCACATTGAATGAATCCCACACTTTTTTTTCCCTCTTGTGGCATGTCACATCAAGACCATTTAATCACAATTAAATGCTATCAATTTCCATGAGTTACAAACCTCCTTTGTAACCTCCATGAGGTGGCAACACTTGATGATGTGGAGCATTATCATTGGCCACCACTTATGCCACCTCAACTCAAAGTCAATTGGTCAAGTCAAGCATTGACCATGAGGTGGCATAAGTCAAGTCAACATGGATGATGACATGGCATAAAGTCAAGTCAAACTTGATGATGATGTGGCACAAAGTCAAGTCAAACTTGACCATAAAGTCTTCCTTCTCAAGTCAAGTCAAACTTGACTTCTTATCTCCAAGGTTGATCAAATCAACTCTACTAGTCTAGTTTGGATTACACTTAACCCAACTTGATTCATCACATGAATCTAATCCTCTTGGTTCATCATATGAATCTAATCTCCACCTAATTGTCCTATGTGTGTGACCCTATAGGTTCTTGTAACGTTGGCAACTGATTTAGAAACATAAGTAGTGAGCGGTATCTAGCAACACATCACTACTACCCAAGTTACAAGAATGTTGAGATCCAACATCACCATTGTGACTACTAATTATGACTCTTCACAATATGTGACAAATGTCCTTCTATCCTTGATATCATGATTGATTAAACCGAGGCATAGACCGTGTCATCCTCTAATCAATCTATGTCTTGAACTCCAAGTAGACTCACTACAATCAAATGAGCTCAACATCACATGTTGACTCATTTGGGTATGACCATGCACTTAGTGGTCTCACTCTATCAAGAACTATGATATCACTCCCGTCATATGTGATGTGCGTAGGATGTATACATGTATTTATGCTTTATTTGCACATCTTTCTGGATTTATTGCCTAATTCTTATGTACATTGCATCCCATATTCATGCATTTAGGCACATATCTTACATTTCCTAGTTCGGAGATCTGCTCGTGCTTTTACATGTTTTAGGGTGGAAAATGGAGTAAAAATGGGTAAAAACGGAGTACCCATTGAAGACAAGGCAAGACAGGGCCGTGCCTCATAGGCACGGCCATGTTCTCTCAGCCTCCAGGCCGTGTTTCACAGGGCACGGGCGTGTGCCCAAACAGAAGATCATCAAGTCCAGGCCGTGCCTCACAGGCACGGCCGTGCCAACAACTCCCCTCAACAGCAGCCAGAGGCCGTGTCTCACAGACACGGCCATGCTTCAGAACAGAAGCCAGCCAGGTCATGGC
>NW_027430848.1:0-4937 GCF_044706935.1 Curcuma longa | reverse complement strand
AGAAAGTTAGTGTTCTTAATCACTTGGGATTTTTTGATCTTATTTGAATCAGAAACTCCAAATTTAGTTGTTCACAAGCTTTATTCTCAGTTTTATGTACACTAACAAGATATCGATACAAACAATTATCAGTTTTCTTGTATATTTTTTGTAATGAGTTAAATTTTGAAAAAAAATTTATCTTCCTGGGAAAACTTTCCTAGAATTAACTTTCCTGTGTTTATACCAAATTAGAAGAGGCTTGTTAGCAGCTTAAATGCAAATTGTTCACAAAAAATAGTGAAAAATGCCATCATACTTTCAATAACTAATGCCTTATGAATAGTGTTCTTTAATTTTTACATGCATTCAGGTTTCCTACTACAGGCCATCAATGCTTGTTAGCTAATTAAGTGTAAAAGCAGTGATATCTTCTTAATCTAGAATAATGTTGTTAAATAATGAGTGCATGTTGTAGTCTGGAACAAATCTTCCACATTACCAACCACCATATTACTTGAATTTAAAAGATTTCATGCTGTATAATTTACATTGGTAGTATAAGTATTTGTTCGCAAAAATATTCTTAACTTTCTTCATGTCATACAGTACACGAAGGAGCTAGATGTTTTAAAATCTCAACTGGCAATTACTCAAGCAACTGCCGAGGGCAGTGCTGCATCAGCTCAGTCAGCTCAATCTCAGTGCTCGGATTTGTTAAGAGAGCTTGATGAAAAAAATAGTATGCTAGAAGTGCATGAAAACAGAGTAAACAAACTAGGGAAGCAGATAGACTTTCTGCAAAAGGATCTCAAATCAAGAGAATCTTCACAAAGGCAGCTAAGGGAGGAAGTACTGAGAATAGAGAAAGAGATAATGGATGCGGTTGAAATGGCTGGAGCTAAAAAAGACTGTGAACTAAGGAAGATTTTGGCTGAAGTTTCCCCAAAGAACATTGAGAACATCAATAAGCAGCTGACTGCAAAAGATGAAGAAATTGCCAGGGTGACAGATGAGATTAGAGTGTTGTCTACACATTGGAAACAACTAACTGAGGAATTACAAGTGCAGGTTAGTCTTCATTTGATTGCAAACCTGAGTTTCAACAACATTATGTCTTCTTTTTTTTTTGCTTATTTAGTACCTATAGTACAGCTAGAGCAACAGCGTAGGATTGATCAGGAGCTGAAGAAGAGGATAATGAAACTTGAATTCTGTCTTCAAGAAGCACGATCCCAGATGAGGAAGTTTCAGAAGGTAACTTGTTTGGAGGGAATTCAAGTAGTTTGGTTATATTTTTCTATATTTGTTTATACATAACTATGAATGTTTGTGTTGGAGCAGGTCTTATCTTTCATACTATCTAGTCATAATGTTTTGTATGACGTTAAATGGCGAATATGAAATTTCTCCAATAAAATATTAGCATCCCAAAGAGCGGCACCTCTAGATTGATGAATTATAGCTATAACATATTTTCTTCTTCTTCTTCCCCATCTTTCCCTCTTCGATCACTTTTCCCAATCAATGCCAATCAACCCCACCTCACATTGGCATGGTATGCTGCTCAACATAAAAACATTTCTTCTAGCCAAGCACTGAAACCACAACCTATAATTCAACTTTAAACCTTGGTGCATATGTATATTTATAATTTTTCTCTTTAGGTGTATATTTGTTGAGTAATACAATTTTATGCCTATCAACATCACTTGGTGCTGACATGTAATCGAAGTCATCTCATTCGGTATTGTAACTCTGACACAATGAGGTTCAAACCTTTGCATGTGTGCAAAGATATGATTCTCTTTTTGTTTAGATCATTAGTACTATTCCTCTAGCACCATTGTCTAGAAATATTAAATCACACTTACGGTGGAATCCACATAGTGGATCCTGTCTCCCATTGTAGATTTAAATCTATATGAGCTGTCAGATTAGCTTAATTATGGTTTACCAACTCTTGGTTATTTTTCTACTTGTCATATTTGAGCTACTAAAAGTCATGTTTACCAAGTTCTAGAACCCTTTAGTTGTCACTTAAATGACTGCAAGGTTTAAATGCAGACATATGAAAAAAAATAGTACTTAGAAGGATCCATATTATGTTTTTCTTATAATATAACTCAGCATGGCTATTAATTGATGGATCATAAAGTTAATTTTGAAGTCTTTCAAGATGATGCAATTTGTTCTTATGTTTGTTCACTATCTTCATTTATTGCCACAAATACTTTCTATATTTCAGTTGGTTACGTTAGTTTTGCTGCTATTCATATATATCAAAAAAATGATTTTGTGTCTTGCTAAAGCAGACACGGACAAGAATGAAATGGAAATACAAGTTTAAGAGGGTCCTGATTACTACACCGGTAAACAATTTCTCTTATTTTGTGTTTATTTTGTATCATTTTTTATTGAAAAACTTTGTGGGGCTTAGATAAAGCTTGATCTAATACATTGCTTTAGTTTGATTTGATATATTTCACTGTTTTGTTACACTAAAGGCTTCATCCTATGTTCAATCGTATTGTTTCTTTTCAGATGGTGGCTTGATCAAACCTTCAAGAAAAAACATGAACTAATATGATACACTCCACTATTTTGTGACCCTAAAGGCTTCATCTTAAGTTGGACTACATTGTCAACACAATGGTCAATTTTATACATTAGAAAATGTGTTGTGTGGCATGAGCAATGGATGGCTTTCCTTGCATGGAGGATGCATACATTTTCATGGAATGTAATTTGTGGATATTGACTTGATGTGTATCTCTATTAGCTTTTTTCATGGAATGTGTAAATGTTGTAAGAAGAATATTTATGTTGGTTACTTTTGGTTATTTGTAAATATTGAGGTGATTAAATACATCGGTGTTTTTCTATTTGTGATTTGTTGGGTGAATTTATAATATTATAATAATTTTGTACTATTGGAAATTAGATTGATGTCACTTTTGCTCAATCATAATTTACAAACAACATAAAAAAAATAAATGTTATTACAACAGTTTTAGATTCAATGACATCGGTTTGGAAGCGTTGTCGTTAAGTGTTATTACAACAGTTTTAGCATCAATGACATCAGTTTGGAAGCATTGTCGTTAAGTGATATTACAACGGTCGAAAACCGTTGCTAAAATTGGTGTTAAACAGATATTACATCGATTTTACACCGTTGCAGAACCGATGTCGTTGAGTGATACTACATCGGTAAATAACCGATTCAAAAATTGATGTTGTTAATTGATACTACATCGGTTAAAAACTGATGTCTAAAATGTCAGACCTTTTACAGCGCCTTCATAGACAGCGATCGATTTTCTCATAGACACCGATGGAAAACCGATGTCTATGACTGTTTTTCTTATAGTGTTGGTTCACAGCCACAGGCTGTTACTCCAAGGCTCACGCTCATTTGATCGTTTACATTAGACAATCCACTATGAAACTCCTTCCTCATGGAGAGGAGTTTTATCGATTATAAAAGAATAGATACAATAAAATAATTATCATTCTTTTAATGTAAAAGCATAAAGTAATTGATTACCAAACTGAAGTTGAAGATGTAGACTTGCGATGCAGAACTTCGGTGTTACGATGACTTCTAGAATAATCTTCGGACGCAGACAACCGTCGGGTTGCTCTGAATTGATGTATTGAGGGCTCTCCCTCGAAGTTCTTTTATAGGGCTTTCCGGGCTTTTAGAACTCCTTTCTAGGCGCCTTCACACTGTTCGTCAATCCATTATTGGCACTACTGACCCAGTACTTCTAGGCGTCTGTATTTCCTTTCCGAGCACCTGTATGCTGACGTGGAGGTTTCGGATGAACTTTGACCGCCGCTGTGCTTATCCGAATCCGGGCACCTACAACCAATCTGGGCACTTGGAAGCTGAGGTGTCTCGACCATTGGGATAATGTCACCTCACTACTTCGCTAGTTGGTTCCACTTACGTCCGATCGCCTGGATCAACAATCCGGTCTCCTGGACTCTGGTCTCCTGGATTCCGGATAAGGTCTCCCGGAATCAAAGCTCCTGTCCTTCCATTCCTGCATTACAAGTTAGTGCAAAAATCAAAAGTAGTAGAAAAGGAGTAACAATTACAAACTGTTAAGTGGTCTTAACTTCAGATTTCCAGTGAAATCTTGGGTTAGACCAACATCTACTATTCCACTCCGGAAATGCGTCATTACCCACTCTACTAGAGAGAATTTATCTATTTGTCAACAAGTCCTCCAGACTTGTTGGCCTTCCTGCTTAGTCTTGATCCTCGACCCCAGGATTTGTTGTTAGGTAATTGGTCCACCTGACCACCTAGACTTCCACCACGCATCTGGTCCAATTGACCTGCCTGGATTTCTGCCGTGCATCTAGTCCTCCTGACCTGTCTAGACTTACACCTGGTGCATTTGATCCTGCTAAGACTTCTGCCTGATCCTCCAAACCAGGACTTTCCTTTGGCTAGATCACACTAGAACTTGCTTTGCCTAGTCTCAACTAGGACTTACTTTGCCTAGCCCCAACTAGGACTTTTCTGTGTTCCCTGTACACTAAAATAAGCATATCAATACACACCACACACTTAACTTGAAACTCGTATCATCATCAAAACTAAGGTTCAATTTTGGTACTCCATACACCAACATGAACTTGGTATAAGAGGAGAAGGATGATTTCAATTTGGGCATGTTGAGATTTGAGCTTTTTCCTCTTCCTTATTCTCTTTCCCATTGAGATGAGGACTCCGGTTATTGCCTAGCTCGTGTAAAAGACCTTCCACTACAATCGCAAGTACATTCAACGACAAATCAAGACAAGGTATTAGCTCTGGATTTAGGTCAGACTTTTGGTTTCGTTATTGTTTCAATATGAACTGTAATATACAAATCAAGACAATGGTATTAGCTCTGAATCCCTAATTATCTTCTTAAAAATATAAATATACAATCTTAAAT
>NW_027430847.1:0-7164 GCF_044706935.1 Curcuma longa | reverse complement strand
TTGTAGTCATGCATTTTGTTTACCGTAGAGATAAACTATGTTCTGTTCGGCATGTTAAGGTTTACAGCATGTTTAAATGTTTTTTTGGTTTTCAGTATGTTGGTAACAAGATTTAAGGTATTGCATGTGTAAACTATGTTGTTGAAAACCTAGAATTCGATCATGTTTTACAAGTTAAGATTTAAAGATAGATTAGATAGTTGTTAGAATAAATGTTGTAAAAAGTTTTGGTTAGACGGAACTTAACCGAGAACAGCGATGATGGTAATCGACTGCTTAGTCGATTACCAAAGCGTGTAATCGATCGGTTGATCGATTACACGGCTTAATGAGATGGAAATCGCGGCTCGTAATCGATCACCCGATCGATTAAGGGGACCGTAATCGATCAGCTGATCGATTACGAGGCTGTAATCGATCGGTTGATCGATTACCAAGCCTACTGTGGACTCCGTAACGAGGAAATCGATCTTCTGATCGATTAAACTCCTGTAATCGATCGGTTGATCGATTACAGAGAGTACTGTGAGGAAAATTATGAACAGAATCGACCCGTGGATCGATTTAAGCCTATCAATTGATCTTCTGATCGATTATAAGGATATAATCTCCTGTTTGGGTCGGTTTAAGGTGAATGAAGCCTAGTGAAGCTAAGTTTATGAAGGAAGTTCAACCAAACCTAGATTAGGGCTTCAAAGATATGTTGAATGCAACCGATGAGAACAGGTCTATGTTAAGAACCCTAAGAATGCTCTAATCCTAAGAAATTTGGGTTAGTTGAATGAGGGTTTCAAGTATCATAGTTAGTTGTATTCAAACAGGTTCGAATGAAATGAAATGATATGCTATGAGTGGTTGACCTCTTTAAGGAAAGGTTATGGTTGGAGCAAATTAGGATTTAAATAATGATATGCCTGATGATCTATGCTCCATGACCCTACTCTATGCCAAGTAAGATTAAGTTATGATAAGATATGTTAGACATAGATTAAGCGTAATGAAATGATTAAAGAATATTATGGGAAGACTCATACGTGTCTAGGCTATACCTGATTAATGAATAATGGAATGTTGGAAAACATTCACTATGAAAGGAAAGGGAATGGTGTATGTGAAAAGCCCTAAACTAGGTGTCACGATAGGGCTTCAAATTAAAATTTATAGATTTTATCGAAAACCCACGATAAATGCAAATAAACGAAGTATAGGGGCCTCGAGTCGTATTTTTCCATGGAACTAGTAGAAAATCATTTAATTCAAGCTTGGGTGTCGTGTTTTTGGGTTTTCAATGAGAATGGGGTTTTTGGGGTTTTGAAATGAAATGTGAATTTAAAATGCAATCAAAACTAAGCCTAAATGCTTAAGACAAACAAATAAAAACAAGTAGAAATCTTAAACGCTTAGAAATCTAAACCTAGCAAATCTATTAAAAGGAATGGCACGGAACATTTGCTACTTGGCACAAACAGCAATTAACACCTAAACATCCAATTGACCTAAGCTCCAAACTGACCTAACTATATTATCATCTAGCATTAACCAACCCAATTGCATTCAAAAGGGTTTTAATGGAATCAAAATGAGGGGAGCTGATACCGAACAGTAAACTGAAAATCAGTGTTCAGATTGCATTTGAAGGGATTAAACATTGCAACAATTAGAACTAGTTAGCTACCCCTAAAATACAATCAAGATGCTTGCGTTAAGCTAGCTAGCTTCTGATCCATGGAGAAAGGTTTGGCACGGGGTGTTTTGGCACAAACAGTGCTCCAAAAGTGGCACGGGAGGTTTCGGCAGAACAGTGGGATCCTTGTGCTTTGCAATCGACAATCTCAATCAAGAGCTAAGAAACACTAAGTTTACGACACACAAACAAATTCACAGATTGCTTAACAGGTTTAATCAAGATTTAGTCAGAAATTAAAGAAACAGAAAGTTCAGAAGCAAAAATAATTCAGAACTGCCGAAAGAACAGAAATCAGAAACGAAGAAGAACAGTAACATCCTCCAAACTTCTCCCGATTGCTTCTCCTTGGCTTGGTTGTCAAACAAGCTTTTGAATCCATTAGGAATCTTCCACGCTGGTCTCCTGTGTGTTTTCTTGCTGCCCAAACTCGGAAAGTCACCGAAAAAACCCTCTCCGGACGAAAATCAGACTGTGCAGACCACGTTGTAGCTGGCAAACGGGATTTCCTATGTCAACCTGGCTCCGATTGAGTTTCTGGTAATTCCGGGATGCTCCGCGCTCCTAGGAGAACCCCTCAAAGAATTGCGGCGTCGGATTTCATTGTGGATGGCCGGAACGAGCTGAAACAGGAAATTGGCCGCCGGAAGAACCCCCGCCGTCAAGCCAAATCCCGCTGCCGGAATATACCCATTCGGCCGGTGGAAGAACCCCCATGGAACAAGGATCGCAATGGGATAAGTTTGGGAGGATGGGGCTGCGCACTGTTCACCGTCTTCCCAAAATTTGAAAAGCCCTAAACTAGGTGTCACGATAGGGCTTCAAATTAAAATTTATAGATTTTATCGAAAACCCACGATAAATGCAAATAAACGAAGTATAGGGGCCTCGAGTCGTATTTTTCCATGGAACTAGTAGAAAATCATTTAATTCAAGCTTGGGTGTCGTGTTTTTGGGTTTTCAATGAGAATGGGGTTTTTGGGGTTTTGAAATGAAATGTGAATTTAAAATGCAATCAAAACTAAGCCTAAATGCTTAAGACAAACAAATAAAAACAAGTAGAAATCTTAAACGCTTAGAAATCTAAACCTAGCAAATCTATTAAAAGGAATGGCACGGAACATTTGCTACTTGGCACAAACAGCAATTAACACCTAAACATCCAATTGACCTAAGCTCCAAACTGACCTAACTATATTATCATCTAGCATTAACCAACCCAATTGCATTCAAAAGGGTTTTAATGGAATCAAAATGAGGGGAGCTGATACCGAACAGTAAACTGAAAATCAGTGTTCAGATTGCATTTGAAGGGATTAAACATTGCAACAATTAGAACTAGTTAGCTACCCCTAAAATACAATCAAGATGCTTGCGTTAAGCTAGCTAGCTTCTGATCCATGGAGAAAGGTTTGGCACGGGGTGTTTTGGCACAAACAGTGCTCCAAAAGTGGCACGGGAGGTTTCGGCAGAACAGTGGGATCCTTGTGCTTTGCAATCGACAATCTCAATCAAGAGCTAAGAAACACTAAGTTTACGACACACAAACAAATTCACAGATTGCTTAACAGGTTTAATCAAGATTTAGTCAGAAATTAAAGAAACAGAAAGTTCAGAAGCAAAAATAATTCAGAACTGCCGAAAGAACAGAAATCAGAAACGAAGAAGAACAGTAACATCCTCCAAACTTCTCCCGATTGCTTCTCCTTGGCTTGGTTGTCAAACAAGCTTTTGAATCCATTAGGAATCTTCCACGCTGGTCTCCTGTGTGTTTTCTTGCTGCCCAAACTCGGAAAGTCACCGAAAAAACCCTCTCCGGACGAAAATCAGACTGTGCAGACCACGTTGTAGCTGGCAAACGGGATTTCCTATGTCAACCTGGCTCCGATTGAGTTTCTGGTAATTCCGGGATGCTCCGCGCTCCTAGGAGAACCCCTCAAAGAATTGCGGCGTCGGATTTCATTGTGGATGGCCGGAACGAGCTGAAACAGGAAATTGGCCGCCGGAAGAACCCCCGCCGTCAAGCCAAATCCCGCTGCCGGAATATACCCATTCGGCCGGTGGAAGAACCCCCATGGAACAAGGATCGCAATGGGATAAGTTTGGGAGGATGGGGCTGCGCACTGTTCACCGTCTTCCCAAAATTTGAAAAGCCCTAAACTAGGTGTCACGATAGGGCTTCAAATTAAAATTTATAGATTTTATCGAAAACCCACGATAAATGCAAATAAACGAAGTATAGGGGCCTCGAGTCGTATTTTTCCATGGAACTAGTAGAAAATCATTTAATTCAAGCTTGGGTGTCGTGTTTTTGGGTTTTCAATGAGAATGGGGTTTTTGGGGTTTTGAAATGAAATGTGAATTTAAAATGCAATCAAAACTAAGCCTAAATGCTTAAGACAAACAAATAAAAACAAGTAGAAATCTTAAACGCTTAGAAATCTAAACCTAGCAAATCTATTAAAAGGAATGGCACGGAACATTTGCTACTTGGCACAAACAGCAATTAACACCTAAACATCCAATTGACCTAAGCTCCAAACTGACCTAACTATATTATCATCTAGCATTAACCAACCCAATTGCATTCAAAAGGGTTTTAATGGAATCAAAATGAGGGGAGCTGATACCGAACAGTAAACTGAAAATCAGTGTTCAGATTGCATTTGAAGGGATTAAACATTGCAACAATTAGAACTAGTTAGCTACCCCTAAAATACAATCAAGATGCTTGCGTTAAGCTAGCTAGCTTCTGATCCATGGAGAAAGGTTTGGCACGGGGTGTTTTGGCACAAACAGTGCTCCAAAAGTGGCACGGGAGGTTTCGGCAGAACAGTGGGATCCTTGTGCTTTGCAATCGACAATCTCAATCAAGAGCTAAGAAACACTAAGTTTACGACACACAAACAAATTCACAGATTGCTTAACAGGTTTAATCAAGATTTAGTCAGAAATTAAAGAAACAGAAAGTTCAGAAGCAAAAATAATTCAGAACTGCCGAAAGAACAGAAATCAGAAACGAAGAAGAACAGTAACATCCTCCAAACTTCTCCCGATTGCTTCTCCTTGGCTTGGTTGTCAAACAAGCTTTTGAATCCATTAGGAATCTTCCACGCTGGTCTCCTGTGTGTTTTCTTGCTGCCCAAACTCGGAAAGTCACCAGAAAAACCCTCTCCGGACGAAATTCAGACTGTGCAGACCACGTTGTAGCTGGCAAACGGGATTTCCTATGTCAACCTGGCTCCGATTGAGTTTCTGGTAATTCCGGGATGCTCCGCGCTCCTAGGAGAACCCCTCAAAGAATTGCGGCGCCGGATTTCATTGTGGATGGCCGGAACGAGCTGAAACAGGAAATTGGCCGCCGGAAGAACCCCCGCCGTCAAGCCAAATCCCGCTGCCGGAATATACCCATTCGGCCGGTGGAAGAACCCCCACGGAACAAGGATCGCAATGGGATAAGTTTGGGAGGATGGGGCTGGCTTGGGAGTTACGTTGGTGAACAGAACATGGCGTCGGGCGCGGTTTTGGGAAGACGGTGAACAGTGCGCAGCCACTGTTCACGTCCTAAGTTAGAGCTTTAAATACCGCCGATTAACCCATTAATCTCAGCCGTCCGATCTTGATTCAACGGTGCAAACTTGATCTAGGCTTTAGGGCAGTCTAGGGTTTCCAAAAAATTCAGGGATTTTGATCAGGCTCGATCTAAGTCATGTCCTCCATGTTGGCTTGATCAATTTGACGAATTTGACTCGATTTGACCGCGGTTGAGCTTGAGTTGGATCCGGTTCGAGCCCTAAAATCAATTAAAATCAAATTAATAGAAAAATTACCATTAAATCATGGAAATTATAATCAAACCTCAGATTATGCAATATAGGACAATTATGATCAAATCGATCCATTTCATAATTTATTTTCATATAAAAGCCCAAAATTGAATCGATTTAAATCGTAAAAACCCTAAGTCATCAGTATGCTATGACTTATGAGTTATAATATGTAAATTGACTGAATGTTAAAAGAACATACATTATGATAAAGAAAAGAATGTATGTTATATTAATGCGAGGCTTGTACCGGACCCGGAAAGGGATCCAAGGGATGGGCACCTAAGAACGCCCCTAGGCCGAAGGATAGTAGGTCTAGTAGGTCGAAGGATAGCTTGAATGTTCATTATGTTATGATAATGAAATGAAAGGACTTTAATGTATGGCTGGTACTCGACTTCCAAGGTTGTCATTAAAGAAATCCAGGTGACCAATACCAAGGTTTTGGGCCTAGTGAGACCACAGGTGACCAATTCCAAGGTGTTGGGCCTGGTAGACCCCTTTTAGGCTGGCGGCTCGCTACCCCAGTGACTATTAGGGAGCGCGCTTTGGTACCAAGCCAGGGATCCCCAAGAATGATTATGATTGTGTTTAAATGTTTTCAAAAGGAAATGATTTTCATGTTTATGATACAAATGTGATTGAATATGCATGTTTAAGAGATATTGATATGCTTTCATGTTTTAAATGTTATGATGCTATGTAACGATGGATTTTGTGAGTAGGAAAGGAACTTACTAAGCTTTATGCTTATAGATACTTTCCTTATATTGCAGATCCAGTTAACAGGTACTAAGCAATGGGAGGCAGCAGGACAGGGCAGTGAAGATGTGTGTGGGGTGACTTGACCAAGCCGTGGATTTTGTTTATGCCTGTTAAACAATGTCTTAAGTATCATGTTTAGAAATTCAATTATCATGTCTAGAACCTTATAACCTAGCATTGCTATGCAACTTAGGTTAGTGTTACTATTCAGTTATATTATGCTATCATATATGAACTCCTGTTAGAAATTAACAGATTATGTTTCCGCTGCAAAGTTTTAAACTGTTCCGTTAGTTTTAGATTTCGTATATGATAGTAAATGAAAGAATGAATGTAAAGTAAGAAACTGTAGCGTCCGTCAAGGGCCCACGTAAGGGCGGGCGTTACAAGTCAGGAATGCAACGTCTAATGATCTGGTCACTACAAAATTTTCATAAATAAGGCTCGTCCTACACATAATATTTCGCATCACTTTTGAATTTATCTTTCTGTACTTTTGTAAATTATGTAGGAAAAACATGTGCTACCAGAAAATTTACCAAATCAACATACCATGGGGACTCAACCTGCAGCTGTAACAGCTGCTCATCTGGAAAACATCGTCAATCGGTATAGGCTCCTCGTCCCCCGCAATCCTGCTCAGGTGGTTTGCTACTAGGTTCTCCCTCCCGCTCCTATCGCGTATCTGCAAGTCGAATTCTTGGAGCAGAAGCAGTCATCTGATAAGTCTTGGCTTTGCATCAGACTTCTTTAGGAGGTACTTCAAAGATGCATGGTCAGAAAAAAATAACCACATGAGAGCATAGCAAATATGATCTGAATTTATCTAAAGCAAACACAATGGAAAGAAGCTCCTTTTCTGTGGTCGTGTAGTTCGCTTGTGCAGCA
>NW_027430846.1:0-2058 GCF_044706935.1 Curcuma longa | reverse complement strand
CCTACTCTCCTTTTATAGACTCTAGATAAAACTTACAATTTTAGATTTTGAGAACAATTCTCAAATTTCTATATCAGTGCTAAAGGTTAGGGTTAGTTAAATTGTTGGTGTCCTAAATTATGTGCAAATAATAAAAGATAACATGAATAATTAATTAAATCTCAAAATACAATCGAGCATACAAAAGAGATGTTTGTAAAAAATTTACATACATTAATTGATCCTGTTTATTTTACAATTCAAGAGCCCTTATTTTGAATTCGAGAGATTATAGGTACTCTCCAAATAGGTTGATATCCACTTATAGATAAAAATAACCTTAGAGAGAATCTAACAAGCCATTCTTAGCTACAATGGTAGGTATCATATATCGATTATGTATCACATATACCTAACTATTACATTATGCTATTAACTACTTGAATGTTCATATAAACATCAGGTTGTTAACACATTAACACATATACATCATATGCATAACACCCAACTTCACCTCTATCTACATTGACCTTGTAGAGAGTCTAACAAATCAACACTTCAAGTTAAAATCGGCCCGCTAATCGTGAGATCATATCTCGATGGTTCGAATATATTTAATTTCAAGCTAGGCTTAAAGACAGTCCAACAACGCAAACAAGAACTTAAACTCTGGTTCTAACCATATTAATGGAAGGTATTAGGTTTAATAATTTTGTAAGGGGTTTTTAGGTTTCATCCTTTTTTTCATGCAAACAATCAAATTATCTACATAACATGATAATAAATGACATGATATAATTAATACAACTAATCATGGCAAATGACATGACATGATATAATTAATGTAACTAATTATGACTATTTCCAGTCATAGTTATCGTAAATCTTATTTGATAAAATATAATTAAAAATTTAATTTCTCAAATCAAAAATTTTTAATTAGATTACAAAATAATTTTTTATATCTAATCACATTTTTTTATTTTTAAAAATATAATTTTTAATTAAAAAAATCTAATTAATTAGGAAATAAATTTCCTAATTTAAGTTTTTTTAATAAATTATAAAATTATATAATTAAAAATTTTAAATTAAACTGTAATATTTTCTTTTAAGAAATAAAATTTTTAATTAAGAAAATTTAATTAATGAGAAAATAATTTTTCTAACACAAAATCTCCTAACCAATTAGAAAATTTCTATAATTAAAAATTCTAAATTAAATCATAAAATTTTCTTAATTAGATTTACAACTAAATATGATACGTAAAACTATTTTACGTGTATGCCTTGCACTATCAAGCTCTAATACCATTGTTGGGATCGTCCTGGTAAAATGCGGGTGTTTACATGTTTCACAAACATGCGCAGCGGAAATAGAATAATAATTAAAACTAATTATCATAACACACGTATGCAAATATAGAATACAACAATACATAAGACATGATTGAAAATTAAAAATTTTAGAATAGTAAATAATTCTGTACGAACTAGGTAGATGATGTTGAGAGGTGTTGGCATCAATCAAGCAGTCCTTGTCGAAGTTCCACCTCTACTGGTGATCCATGCCAAGCTCTCGTCTGGACAACTTCCTAAGTCACAAGTCACATCATCGTCTTCGATACTAGCCAACAATCGACAACGATCGAATCGAGAGAAAAATCTAATTCTGGAGAACACATAACAACGTTTGTTACGATCATTTTCTAGAGGCTTTCTAACTATCACTGACAATCATATTCCCAGTGTAGTTTTTAATGGTCAACGTTTGACCGTCAATTTTGGGACAAATGGTCGGAAACCCTTTCCAATGATGATGGAATAATTTTTTGATCACTTCACAAGCTTTCGGTGGCAAACCTTTACTTTAACCTGCACATAGGTTCTTCGGTAGTTGGAAATAGATTCCAGCAACAGAGAATGTACCGGTAGTCAATGACAACAATTGATGGCAACCTCCGGCCGGTAGCTATAGTAGCTTCGGCAGTTGTTGATGTACAAGCTCCGACAGCTTCACAAGCTCCTAGGCCGACCCCTCTCTGGCAGCAACTCTGGTATCAATGCGACAGCGGCTCC
>NW_027430845.1:0-23819 GCF_044706935.1 Curcuma longa | reverse complement strand
AAATATTATATTTTATTAAAGTGAGAAGGATTAATAAATTTCATAGTAAATTTGTCTATGATATAAATCAAAAATAGATTTTATTTCTATTTAAAAAATTTATCACTAATTTATATAAATTTGAAACGAATTATTTTCTATCTCAACTTTTTATTAAATTTTAAATAAATTTTATGATAAAAATTATACATTTTCAAATTCTATTTGCAATAAGTATTTATTTTTTATAAAATTTATTTACAATTTCATCTCAAATTGATTTCAAAGTCTATCTCAAATTTTTCTTAAATATTATATTTTATTAAAGTGAAACGGATTA
The DNA here is from genome assembly GCF_044706935.1 of Curcuma longa. Lineage (NCBI taxonomy): Eukaryota > Viridiplantae > Streptophyta > Magnoliopsida > Zingiberales > Zingiberaceae > Curcuma > Curcuma longa. The sequence continues at coordinate 23,500 of NW_027430845.1, read as the reverse complement.
GTAATTCCATAGCAAATATGTCTATAATTTATATAAATCTAAAATAAATTTTATTTCAGTTTAAAATAATTTATGTAAATTTAAAATGGACTATTTTTTCTTAATTTTTTATTAAATTTTAAATGAATTTTGAGACCGAAATTATTATAAGATTTTAAATTTTATTTGTAATATATATTTATTTTTATTTATAAAAATTTATTTGCAATTTCATCTCAAATTCATTTCAAATTCCATCTCAATTTTTTCAAATATTATATTTTATTAAAGTGAAACGGATTAGTAATTTTATAACAAATTCATCTCTAATTTATTGAAATCTGAAATAAATTTTAATTTTGTCTCTTTATAAAATCCTATTTTCTTGTAGTGAACAAAAGAAGCAATATTTTATCTTAAAGAAAGATAAAATTATTAGAGAAAAGATTTAAAAGTTGTTATGGGCATAGCATATCAAAGAAGTTCAATTTCCCATATAGTTGGCTAATGTGGTGTTGAAGGTTGTCAAGCAGTGGCGAATGTGTGTCAATTTCCATGATCTTAATAAAGTATACTAGAAGGACTACTAGAAATGTCAAAGTTTATATTGATGCTATATTAGTGAAATCTATGCAGATGATTAAGCTAATTGCAATTTGTAGGAAACCTTTAATACCTTTAACACCCTTTGAAGGAATAATTTGAAGTTGGACTCTGCTAAATGCATCTTCAGAGTTAGAAGCAAGAAATTTTTGGATTATATGGTTACTAAAAGAGGGTTTAAAGTCAATTTTGAGAAGATGCAAGCTTTATGCAATATGTGTTACAAGATTTCGATGTTTGATAATATACATGTGTCTCATCGAATTTGACCAAAAGTTGATCCAAATAGGACCAGATATTTGGATGTGAGTTAAGTGAAAAGTCTAGTCAGGTCAAGGTTGATCGAATGACTAGCAAGGGTAAGGTCCAGACAACTCAAAGTTGATTGGATGTTTAACAAAGGAAAAGTCCAAACATATCAAGGGTGATAGGATATTTAGCAAGAGTAAAGTCCAAGCAGGTCAAAGATAACCTGATGTTTGGCAAGTGAAAAGTCCAAGTAGGTCAAAGTGATTGATACTTAGCAAAGGAAAAACCCCTAGGGGAGTGAATCTTAGGTAGAAGATGTAGGATCGAGTTGGAGCGCTAGAGGAAAGGATGAATAGTACTTTATCGCTTTATTACTCATTAATAAATTTGTGCATAAATCAAAGTGTGAAAATATGTGAAAATAGAAAGTGTAGTGGAAAGTAAGAAATAAAAATACTTTTGTTTACTTAATTCACAACCACAAACTGCTACGCCAAGGCCCACGATCCGTAATCGTTTCAGACGAAAAATTCACTATGAAACTCCTTCTTACGAGGAGTTTTTCGTTTTACAAAAATTGATTAGGCCACTGTAAACCGTTAATGTCCTAAGAGATAAAATACACAAGCAAAAATGTAAATTTACCGACTATAGGAATAGAGTTGTAGCGTAGAAGTCGGTGCGACTCCTCGACGTTATGACGACGTTCTAGATTCGTTGTTTGTGTGCAGCAGGTCGTCGTAAAAGAATATGAAGTTGATATTAAGGTTTCCCCTTACAACTGCTTATAAAGGCTGATCCGGGCGCCGGAAGTCCTTCCGGGCGCCTCTACGTTATTCCGTCGATTCACTTCCGACGCTGACTTGATATTTTTTGAGCACCTATATCTCTTTCGGGTGCCTGTATGCTGACGTAGAGGTTGTCGGATCAACTTTGACTTTGCAACACCTTATCTAGATTCGAGCGTCTGAAACCTCTTCGAGCGCCTGGAGGTTAAGGTGTCACGACCACTAGGACTCTACCACCTCATCCGTCTCACTAGCCCGTTTGGTTGACTTCCGAGTGCCTGGATCCCTTTCGGGCGCTTGAACTGTCTAATCGTCTGGATTCAAAAAAGAGCACCTGAAACATAAAATTTCAACCCCTCCTTTCTTGCATGACGAGTTAGTCCATAAACAAAATAAATATGAAGGAAATAGTTTTGGTAAACTATTTGGTCTTGACTTTAGATTTTCAGTGAAATCCTAGGTCAAACTGACGCTTACTGTTTCCCTTATTGGGAACACCTCATCCACTACACTTGGGAGAAGTTACCTTTTATCAATCTAGTCCTCTAAACCTGTTGGACTTTTGCTCAACCTTAATCCTTGAACCCCAAGACTTCCACTGTTAGACGCCCGATCCTTCAAACCTGCCTAAACTTTTTCGCCTGGTACTTTGATCTGGCAAGACTTCCTTGCCCAATCCTCTAAATTAGGTCTTCCTTACCCAATTCTCCAAATCAGAATTTTCTTGTCCAGTCCTCCAAACCTGATCTTCCTTGCCCAATCCTCCAGATCAAGACTTCCTTTACCTAATCGTGACTAGGACTTCCTTATGCTACCTGCATACTCAATTCAGCTCATTAGTCCACTTCTTAAACTTAATTTGAACCCTTTGTCATTATCAAAACTCAAGTTCGATTATCTGGTACTCTCTACACCAACAATCTCTCTCTTTTTGATTATGATAACCTAGGTTTCAAGTTAAGTAAAAAATTTCTTTAATAGAAAAAAATCATCATAGTTTCTAAGTCAATAATAAGAATTCAAAATTTTAAAAATTTGACTCCCCCTTAACTCAAGATTTTCTCCTAAAGTTAAGATCTACTTAGAGAGAAAAATTTTTAAAATTTTATTTTTCTTTCTTCCCCTGAACTTGACATGGTTCTTTTTACTTTGTCAATTGGGTTAAAGAACCATCCAAGTCATACTTAAACTTTTGAAAATATTTTTACAAACATTGAAAGCATTTTACAAATATTTTAAAATAAAAATTTTCAAGTCAATTTTTTAAAAACATTTGTAAATTTTTAAAAACATTTACAAACATTTGAAATAAAAATTTTCAAGTCAATTTTAAAATTTTATTTAACTTAACTTTACCAAACTTGACCATTCTCTCTCCCTTTAATATAATTAAAAAACTATTTAAAAATTTGAGGATTTTTTTAAAAAAAGTTTTAAAACAAATCCATAAAATTTCAATCATGCTAAAAATTGAGTTCGAGTCCAAGCATGTCATTTATATATTTTATATAACAATACTTAAATAAAAAAAACTTATCTTTTAGGTATATGTCTAACTTATTGGTATTGGTTGACTATCATAAGATAACAGTTTAACCAAGTTAGTCAAGTTTAAGTGTATTATTCCAACTAGTAACTTTACTAAGCAGGAACACTTAACCTGATCCATGTTTATTGTTTTTAGCCCAGATTTGTTTTGATGCATGGTCATAAGCATCGAAAACCTAGGCTTTTACCTTATACATCTCACACCATTTTAGGTTTCACAATACACAAGTTATATCTAGTGTGCTTTGTGAGATGTAATTAGCTTAAATCTATAGGTACATGTTCTCTACTATGAGTACCTAGGCTAAATCCAAAATTTATCTTTTACTTTGAAATCAAAAAGAAATTTAAAACTAAGTTTTTCAAAGACAAATATAATTTTGAAAACACTTTGAAAATTAAGTAATAGTAGATTTAAAAATCATGAGATTTGAAAAACATTGTGAGAAAAATGATTTAATACCAAACACATTCCTAATTGAGAAGAGTAATGCTATAAGAAAATATAAGTCAATGCACTAAATAGTAAATGAGTCGTAGTCAACATTGTATTACTCGAGTCAAAATACAACTCAATAATAAAATAAGCTGTAACTAATAGGTTTACTAGGGAGGTGGATGAGGGTGGTTTATGCTCCAAAATCTGAGCATGTTCATCATCTCAGCATGCCTAGCTCTACCCTGCTCCTCCAGACTCTCATACTAACTGGTCACTATCTGCTGCAGACTAGTGACTGACTCCTCAAGTCTGATCATTCTATTCTCTAGAGTGATAGGAGGTAAAGGTGAAGGGATTTGAAAAAGGTCAGTTAAGCCAATGTCGTCCTCATCCTCGGCTGCCTGCTTTGGCTAAGGTTGGTTCTCCCATCTTCAAGATAATATCTCATCCTCATCTATATGGACCCCAGCTAAGGAAAGGTTTATAATGTCTAACATGTCATACTCATTCACTGGTTTAACATCACCTGAGGTAATGTCAAAACCAAAGGATGCTAGGAGTGAGGTCAAGATGTGACAGTAGGGCATATGAACCCTTCTACTAGTAGTAACGATAGATGAAAAAAATAATAGTATGAAAAATATGCAGACTAATATCTATGTCTAATCTATGAAATAGTGCATATAGAAGAAATATATGGAATAGTCGTATCATCGGGACATCCTTAGTAGTCAGGGGTAGAATGCAAGTCACTAAGACTTTGTACAAAATATAGTCATGTACTCTGAGGTTGACTGATGGAAACTGGGTCACTATAGGGATCCTCTCCTCTCCAAAAAAAATATGAATGCATGATGTCTAATGTGATATGTGAGTTGGGATCACAAAAAAGGTCCATCCATAGGGGGTAGCATGTAAATGGGCATGATGAATGTCTAAGTCCTAAGTACTCTCTAATCATAGTGGGAGATAGGATGAAATCTCTACCTTCAACTTGGGTGGAGTAAGTCAGATCGTCGATCTGGACTAGGTTAATCTTCAAAATTTGAATTGTAAAAATCTGAAATTAAATTTTTGCAAACACGAAAGTTAATCTTCAAAATTTTAAAAGTCAAATTTAAATTTTAAATTCATAAATCTAATTATAATCAAATACATTTTAATTATGAAACAAAAACTAATTCAAATCTTAAAAATTCGACTCTAGAATTGAAAATTTTAAAAATTAAAATTTCAATTTAGAGAATTTAAAAATACAAGTTTTAGCAAATTAGAAAAATCAAATACAAATCAAAAACCTAAAATTCTAAACCTAATTATGATCAAATACTTTTTGATTATGAAACTAATAAATAAAATTATACCTAAGAAATAATAAATTAATACAAACCAAAATATGTTAAAGTGGATTGGTAGATTCGTGCGTTAACACGAAATATATCAAATTGAGAATTTGATACATTACTAAAAATAATTATTTTAAGTATGATTTAATTGATTCGACTTGCTTGATTTATCACCTACCATGCTCATTCATACTGCCATGTTCAATTAATTATACTTATATCATGTCATGCATACTTGTGTTAATCATAGAATAGCCAGATAGAAAGAAAGATGACTTAATCTTGACAGCATAGAATCAAGATGCGGTGAGCTGATAATAAGTTAGGAATGCTTAAATTGTGTCTAGACTGTATAAGACGTATCCTATCTGGTACATCTAACTAAGTGGAATTAGTTGAAGTTAACTGACCACATCCTAAACTAGTTAGATCAGGATTTTATACTAAGTTAGTTAAGTGTACAAGTTTTTAAATTGACTTTGTCTAAGGAAGTGTTCATATCGTTGATCAAATTAAAAAGGTCACGTGCCTTGCCATAATCTGGAAGCTAATTTAAGAAATATCCACTCAATTGGCCCAAAGCTAAACTTGAATTTAATCCAAGGTCATACACCATTCTCAATTTAAAGTCAACCTTAATCAAGTAAAACTAAATCACATGAACATATAAGATTACCGTATAATATATGTACTGAAACATATAGAAGAGGTGAGATATTAGGTTAATCTATTGATAACATTTTCAAAATTTATAGAAATATTTTTTTTTAATTATTTTTGAAATATTGGCGTTTAATTTAAATTCATGTTTGATTGGGCGTAACTATATGTATTTTTCAAAAATTTATATACCTTTGAAAAAGATATTTGTTGATCAACACTCAGAGTCTAGATCCTTAGGTCAACATTAAACTCTTAGTTAGGTATGCATTTATTGTGATTAATAAGGATGTCTTAAGGAAGTGCAGGTTAAAGGAGAGGTCCTTATTGAAATATTAATATTTTAAAAGAAGTTTTCAAAATGTAGTTGATCTTTTAAAAATTTATATTTCAAATATGTTGAAAATATTATACTTTGAAAATATTTTGAAAAAGACTTTGGAAGTTATCTTGAAAATTACTTTGATTTTTTTTAAAAAAGTCTTTGAAAATGTATTTTAACATTACTTTCAAAATTATTTGAAATTATTTTATGAAAGTTACTTTGTAAAAATTCATTTGAAAATCATATTTTGCAAATAGTGTGTAAATGTAAGATTTTGAAAAACATTAACTTCTGAAAATATTTTGAAAGAGTTTTCAAAGGTGTTGAAAAATTAAGTGGCCATTTTCAAAGAAAATTTTGAAAATATAATGATCTTTCAAGAACGTATGGATGAGAATTTTGACAAAGGTAAAAATTTTACAATTGTTAATGCAAAACCTAAGGAGGACCTTAGATAATCATCTTTTTGATATATGCTAAAGAAGGAGAGGAAGATTTAAGTTAAAAACATTGAGTCCCTCTCAGTTTGGCATAAGACTTAAGCTTAACTTAAAAGTATTGTCAAACATCTAGAAGGGAGAGATTGTTGGTGCAATCAGCTTCTAGAATTCTAATGTTCGACAATATATTTGTGTCTGATCAAGTTTGATCAAGGGTTGATCCAAATAGGACTAAATGTTTGGAAGTGAATTAAATGAAAAGTCTAGTAGGTCAAGATTAATCTGATTACTAGTAAGGATAAAGTCTAGACAAGCAAGGTTGACCAGATATCTAGCAAAGAGAAAGTTCAAGCATATCAAGGCTGATGAGATGTTTAGCAAGAGTAAAGTCTAGACAGGTCAAGGATGATCGGTTATCTAGCAAGTGAAAAGTATGAGCAGGTCAAGATGATTGGATGCTTGACAAAGGAAAAAAATCTTAAGAGAATGAACTCTAAGTAGAAGTTTTGGAGGAGTGAACTCCGAGTAAAGGGAAAATCCTAAGGGAGTGAACCCTAGGAGAAGTCTTAGAGGAGTGAATTTCGAGTAAAGAGAAAACCTTAGGAGAGTGAACCTTAGGTAGAAGTTTTCGAAGAGGGAACTCTAAAGGGAAAACTCTAGGGGAGTGAACTCTAGGTAGAAGTCTTGGATGAGTGAACTCCGAGCAAGAGATAAGACATAGGTCAGGTAGACTAAGGCTTATTGTGTTTGCTTATTTGTATTGCATGTTGTCTTGTAGGAAGCTAGAGCAGGACAAGTGAACCAAGATTAGAGACCAAACATGGACATGGGCGATCGAAAGTTTTCGATTAACCTGAAAAGTTCCAGTTGACCTATCCAATCGTCCTAAAAAGCTTCGATCGACCAAAAAGGGTTTAGTCAACCGATACGAGGTTCAATTTATCAAAAAACCTGATAATGATGAGATCACGGGGCTCGATCTAGATCACGAGGAACTCGACTATGGAGATCAAGTTTGACCAGATTTAGTTGAGCGAACAGAGTTTATAAGCCTACCGAATGAAACCTATAAAAGAACCTCGAGTATGATATTCAGAATCATCAATCCTACTCTTCATCTCTGTGCGTCAATCTACATTCAAAGCTCTACAACAGGGGAAGCACCGGAGAAGTGTTGCGACACTTATAATTTTCGGACTAGATCGACAATCATGTTTGTATCTGTGTTATACATGCTTGTATCGTGATTATTGTTAATTGTTACAGACATATATAGTAGTTATGACCTCTTTAGTTCTATACCAATGAAGTTAATGAATCAGATTGTTTACAGGGGTATTTTATACCGATAGAGTTTGATATCAACTGATGTTATAATTGTATATTATATATACATCACATGAAGCCCAAGTGGGAGATTGTTGGATTTAATCACTTATGAATTTAATCTCTTAAGGTGGGCTTAATTGTAATTGTATATGTGGATACGAACCGAACCCATTTAAGTGATCTAACTAAAGTTTATCGGATTTCGGATTATTGGATGTGGATTAAATATGTAGAATCCGTTAGTCCGTTCTAGTATTATTAGATATGGATTAAATATATTGAATCTTTTAATCTGTTCCGGTATTATTATCTATGGGCTGATAACGTATTGGATTGCTATATATAGGATTTGGTTCCTGAGGATTTAAGACAATTGACATCTCGCCTTAAGCTTCATTTTCTATTGACGAAGCTTCATTTTCTATTGACGAAGATGTTACTGCGCCATCATCCTAATTCCCTTGGAAGATCACTCTTTTGCTTCCGCTTCATCTTCTTCCACAGGGATTGTCACGACCCGGGAGGTTGTCCGAAAAATTTCGACAACATCTCCCCAGTAACCATGACAATTTTCCTGAATACAAATAAAATACACGGCCACATACGGCCGGAATAAGAACTACCCGCCCTTTTTGTACATAAACATGCATACTACAGACAACACGTAAGGCCTACACGGCCACAACACTACTATTACATGCACAATATCAAAATAAAATCGAAAATCCTTGTAATGAAAACATCGTAAAGCCAAGAAAAGCGAATAACAACTTAGTAAACCTTCGGGTGTGAGATGGAAGCAGCCGGCCAATCTCCAAGCTCCAAGTACCTATCTGCTACCTGGGGAGACAGAAAACCCCAGGGTCTGGGTGGTGAGTATAAAATACTCAGTGGGTATTAGCATGAAAGTGCACAATAGGTCAAGGTATTAAAGGAGTATAATCATGGATATCCATAGGTATACAGTTCAACATAATACTACAAGAGTAAAATCAATATGCAATATGTTAATCATGTATGTCATGTCATACGAATGCAACAGTCATATAATAACAATTTCATAATTATATAGCAACAAGTGCAGCAACTATAAATACAGTAAACAACAAATGCATGTCAAAACGCACAAACGACGAAATCAACAACAAGTCACTGTCCGCACTCTACACTCCCCAGTCACTCCTCGGGAATGAACTGAGGGGCCAAACAGGACGTAATCCAATGTATGTCCCTGTCCGCACTCTACACTCCCCAGTCACCCCCCCCCTCGGGGCAGTGAACTGAGGGGCCAAACAGGACATAATCAAGTGCAAGTCACTGTCCGCACTCTACACTCCCCAGTCACCCCCCCCTCGGGGCAGTGAACTGAGGGGCCAAACAGGACATATTGCACAACTCCAACAACTAACTTTTAACAATACTAAGAGCCAACAACTAATAATCAAGCAACGATATGAGATCAAGGTATCAACTGTAAGTATCAGAAACTAGGTATCAAGTATCAGACATCCAACTAACTAAGGTCGAAGGATCAGATTAAGGTCAACGGTAAGCAACAAGTAATGAATCAAGGAACAACTGTAATAAGGATAGCAATAGGTAATCATGCACAATAAAAGAAGATCTGTGTTAACCAAGCACAGGAGTACCCACAAACAGATATAAGAATGTGATCGATAGACAAATCAACAACAGTAGAAAAGGAAAACATGGAGTGAAAAGATAATAGATCTGTATTGACCAAATACAGAGATTACCCACCTGATTGATGAATCGTCGAAATAAGAACTTCTCCAAATAACCGGATCTACAAATCAAAGTCCTGAAATTTAAAATAAATATCTTCTAAATATTATATTCACCTTTCCACAAAGTAAACCCTATTCGATTCTAAGATTAATTTAACTCAATTACAATTAATACAACTTATCCTTTCCAATCAATTTAGATTAAATTGATTAATCTAATTACCTAATCTAATTAATTATCCATTTAACCATAAGAAACCTTAATCCAATTAATCCTATCTAATCAATTAACTCGATTAAACTTATTCTTTAATTAAACACGTTTTATTCTTAATCACTTATCAATTTGTCAATCAAGGTAATTAACCATCTAATTAATACAATAACTTAACTAATTAACACAACACAATTATCTACTTATTCAATTAAACCACCGATTAACCCCCACTATTAAATCGATTAAACTAAAATAATTAACTACTCACTAATTATCGAACTTAACAACTTGGTTATTAACTACTAAATCAAGCAATTAATTACTACTCATTAATTAATTAACACTTTATTAAACTGGTTAACACAAAATTAACTGGTTATAATCCAATTAACTAGATAATTCCTCTTAATCAATTACTATCGGTTTAATCAAATAAGCCTTAACCTAATTAACTAATTACTAACCCTTAAGAAATTCTAAACTTTAATCCCAACACCCTTTACCTGCTGTTGGTTGGCGACCGGCGGCAGAGGCGTGGCGGCAGGGCGTCGGCGGTGGCTTCTTCTGGCGGCCTGCGATCGAGCAGGGGAACGGCGTCGCTGCTGGTCTTCTCCACGCGCGGCGACGAAGGAGGATGGCGGTCGGGCTCCGGTCTGCAGGGGACGGTGGCGCTGGTCGAAGGGGATAGCGTCGAGGTTGTTGTCTTCGGACGGCGGTAGGGCAGCAGCAGAGGAGGGAAGGAATAGAAGCGAGCTAGGGAGATGGGCTAGGGCGAGAAACTAGGGCTGGCTGCTTCTTCAGGGCGGCGGCGGTCTTGCAGAGCGGCGACGAGCAGAGGACGGCGTGCGGTGGTAGCGATCGGGCGGCGGCGGTGATCGGGGCGTGCGGCAGAGGGTCGCGATGGCTTTCTCTAGGGTTCCCCACCGTGGCCCCCTTTAAAGCCCTCCCCTGTTCCGATTTCTCCGCAGGCGAGCGACGCGGTCTCGCGGCGAAAGGCGAAACAGGGAAGGAGTCGCGATCGCGGCTTAAATTGTTTTTTTTTTCTTAACGGGCGATGGGTTAACGGATTCCATACCAATCCAATAACCATTACCTTGGGCTGATGCACTATTCCAAATTGGGCCCTTTATTTGGTTTTTAAGGTTGGGCCATTTAACATAATTGAATTAAATTAGACTTAATTTAATTAACTACAAATTAGGTTTCATTAACCCCCTTTATCCTTAATAATAAAGGTAAATTTATTTATAAATAAATCTTATAATTTCTCGAATATAACAGGGATCGAGCAGTTGATGTTGCAGGACAAGAACAGTGACTCTTCAATCAAGTTCTTTGTTATTAATTTTCATATTTAATATATTAAATCATGATTCGTTGAAATTATATCCTTGTTTATTTGTATTTCCTATTATTAAAATTCTTATCTAAAATGTAAAACTTATAAGATTTAGGATTTACAAATTCTTTCATCCCTTCCCTTCGACTCAGTCCAAGCGAGAGAGAACAAATTAGTACCGGAGCATCTTCTTTCTATGATTTTGGACATCAAAAGGCCGGCGCACAAGTAAAATTCTGTTGAAGTCAATAATATCATAATAGTTCCGATGGTGAATAACATTTTATAGCAATTATAATTCTCAACTACTGTAATATACGCACCTATAGTCTGAATTTTGATGAATTCGGACAGAATGAATATAATGAGGGATAATTAGGATATAAATAGGATGGAATATAATGTTGATTTGATGATTAATTATTTTTTAAAATTCCAATTAGAGAGGTTCTTTTGATTTTAACTTATGGTTTAAAATATCTTAATATTTGATATATATTACTTTAAAATAAAAATATAATAATGATATATATTAATATTATATGTTGTAGTATTATATAAAATGTGTACGTATTTAATTTCTTTCCAATTCTAATATGATTAATATTACTTTACAAACATTAACTTATTATGATTTATAACTATCATACAATTATTCATAATTTCCTATAGTTGATCATTTATTATTGTATTTAAATAGGAAATTATAGGCATAATCTGTGTAGTATCTTTGATTTGTAGGAATAAATTAGACGATCAAAGTGCTTAAAAAGATCTTCCACAGTATAAATTTATTATAGATATCATTTTCGCTACATTTATTGTACAGGAATATTTTAAATTTGTAAAATTTAAAAATATTACATAGCTTAAATAGTAAACTATAAATTCATCGAAATAAATACCCTTGTTGCTAGTTTTAACTTTATCGAAATAAAATTCATATATCGGCATTAATTTTCATATTGCCATCATTTATGCTATTGCTAACGGAGGAAAGTATGTTAATACTCTACACCACTAGCAAACCTGAGAAACCAATTACCGACCTACTAACTAATTCCCTTGTACAAATTTTTAACTTAATATTTACTAAAAATGGGTCATAATATTATAAATGATCATCGAGATGATCAGGAGGAAAACATATGAAATCCAAATGGCTGCAGTCCTTGCCTTTGTCTCCATGTATAATTGTCATTCGAAGACGTTCATTTGGAATAATTTGGTTCATGTCGCTAACAATTCTTCCATTTTGGCACAATGCACTTCTTCATGCAGCGCTGCAATGCTCACTTGCTGTGCAAGTTCAGTCGGCAATGGCCATCCGGCGGCGGTGGCCAGAGCTGCAGTGACAGTGCACGTCAAAGGCCAATATGTACGTAGCCACTGTTTCCTGTTTCATTTTTGTTCTGTTTTATATGATCCAATAGCTCTGATTTAGTTTGCGTTCTGCAGGTTGTGATGGACAATGGCATTGTCCGGCTGACATTGTCAAACCCCCAAGGCTTTATCACTGAAGTTAAGTACAATGGAGTTGATAATTTACTTGAAGTTCATCATAGTGAACAATATGGAGGGTATATATGTTTTCTTCCAACGTTCTTTTGCTTAATATTTCTGGAAACACTCAAAAAAACATCTTGAGATTGGGAGCAGGTACTGGGATGTTGTCTGGAATGAAGAGGAAAATGAAGGAATATTTGAATTGTACAGTACAACCAAAACTCTGTTATATTTCTTTCTGTTAATTTACAGAAAAGAAGGAATATATATAGTGGTTGTGCTATGCAACAATACCAATACCATGATAATTAGTTTAATTAATTTATTAATTAATTTACAGAATAGAAGGAAGCCATTTTCAAATAATATATCAAGATGGCAAGAAAGTTGAAGTGTCTTTCAAGAAGAAGTGGAATCCCTCCCTCAAAGGCAAGCGTGTCCCACGACCATCTGTGAGGAGTGGGATCCCTCCCTCAAAGGCAAGTCTCCTCTCAACATAGACAAAAGGTATATCTTCAAATTAATAGTGGTGATAAATCATGAAAGTTAAAATTAATTTTTTATGAAATTGAATTTTTTATAATCATTACTACTGTCTAGATTTGTATTATTACAAGGCAGCTCAGGATTCTACTCGTACGCCATCTATGAGCATGTTAAAGGATGGCCAGACTTCCAAATAGCAGAGACTAGAATAGCTTTCAAGCTCAGAAAGGAGAAGTAAATATTAATCAATTTCTTTAAATTTTCTTTTGGTCATAATGAAATTTAAATTAACTAAACCAATCGTTGAAACACAGGTTTCACTACATGGCAATCGCAGATAATAGACAAAGGGTCATGCCTATGCTTCAGGATCGCATGCCTGAGAGATCTCAGCAGTTAGCCTACCCTGAGGCAGTCATCCTCATTAAACCAACTAATCCAGCCCTAAGAGGAGAGGTAAACAATTCATTCATTTTGTTTACTTCTTTATAACTTCAATTAAGGTAAGAGATTTGATCATTTAGGTGGATGATAAATACCAATACTCCAGCGAGTACAAAGACAGCTTGTTGCATGGATGGATTTGTGTTAAGCCTTCTATTGGCTTTTGGCTAATCACTCCGAGTAATGAGTTCAAGTCAGGAGGACCTCTCAGACAAGATTTAACATCTCATGTTGGTCCTACTGTCCTCGGTGTATGTAATCAAAATGCTAAAATTTTATTTTATAATTTTAGTTTGCAAAATAGGGTAAAATATATTTATATACGTGAAGTTTTCTTTGTATGAATTCAATCATTTAGATGTTCCATAGCTCTCACTATGCTGGGGAAGAAATTGTTGCTAAATTTACGAATGGTGAATATTGGAAGAAAGTGTTTGGCCCGGTATTCATCTACCTTAATTCTGGTTCGAAAAACTCAAAATCAAACTTTCTTTGGGAGGATGCTAAAAGACAGGTAGAACATTTCACTTTAACTTTGCTCCTATTTTAAAACACAATTTGCAATCTTATGCTGTTTTTTTTTTTGTTGCTTTAATCAGACCCAAATTGAAGTGGCGAATTGGCCTTATGAGTTTCCTGCTTCAGAGGATTATCTTAAGAAAGAACAAAGAGGTTCTGTTTCTGGAAGGCTACTTATTTTAGATAAGTAAGTTTCAATTTTCCAAAGAAGATATAATTTGTTGTTATAATGATGATAAATGACTCCAACTGAATGCTAAAGTTTCATCCATTTTTGCCAGATACATCAGTAAAAATTACATAAATGGGGATGCAGCTTTTGTTGGTTTAGCTTCTCCAGGAGAAGCAGGATCTTGGCAAAAGGAAACCAAGGTTAATACGATCACTAAAATATCACTCGATCACTTTCATAAAAATTGTTTAATAAATCCTGATGATACAGGGATACCAATTTTGGGTAAGAGCAGACGCCAAAGGAAACTTCTTTATAAAAAATGTTCTCTCTGGAGTTTATAATCTCTATGCATGGCTTCCTGGTTTCATTGGAGAATTTATTTATAGCACTGCTATTAAAGTCACCTCAGGTGAGCTAGATATACAAAGTTCTTTACTTCTCACAGTTAGTTATGTTAATTAACTATTCTTTGGTGATTTAAATAGGAGGTAATATCGTCTTAGGCAACCTTGTATATAGACCACCAAGAGATGGCCCAACCTTGTGGGAGATTGGCATTCCTGATCGCTCTGCTGCTGAGTTCTTTGTTCCTGATCCAAATCCTAAATATGTCAACAAACTTTACATTGAGCATGATAAGTTTAGACAATATGGGTTATGGGAGAGATATGCAGATTTGTATCCTACAACTGATTTAATATATCGAGTTGGTGTCAGTAACTATACGAAAGACTGGTTCTTTGCTCAAGTTACCAGGTTTAGTTGGTGTTTTAGATGAGTTTGGTTCTGTCTATATCAGAATTCTTCATATCATTTACCCCAAAAAAATCATCCTTGCAAGAAGCAGAAAGATAATTCCAATATAGCAACGACATGGCAGATAAAATTTCGACTTACTAGTTTACATAGGACTGGAGTTTACAAGCTCAGGGTGGCACTTGCTTCTGCACACTTTTCTGAACTACAAGTATGTTCATAAACTTTTGTTTTCCTCTTTTGAATTATATTTTTGTTACAATTGTTATGATATGGTGAAGGTCTTAATGTTTCCATCCAATTTTAAGGTTCGAATCAATGACTCGACTATAGAACCTGCTCATTTCACAACAGGGTTGATTGGTGGTGACAATGCAATTGCAAGGCATGGAATCCATGGTTTGTATTGGTTGTTCAACATTAATTTACAAGGAAGTTGGCTTCGTGAAGGGGAAAACACAATCTTCTTGACTCAAAGTCGATCCCAAACCATGTTTCAAGGAATCATGTATGACTATATCCGAATGGAAGCTACATAGTTCACTGATTCAAAAACACACCAGCCTTGGAATGCATTCGAAACATTTTGATGAAACAAGATTTTTACAAGCATTTTTTTGGCTGATCAATCCAGCTTCTTGTTGTCAATTGTGTTACAATCACTGAATTAATACATAGACATTAGATGAACACGTTGTAAAAAATAATCGTGTGCTAACATATTTAACTAAATGTGTTTATAAATGACTATCTCAAAAGTGGAACCCAATTATATGATTTTCATGTGGAGGACTGATCAGTCTAAAGATAAACCAATTGTTTGACCAGACTTATCATCAATTTTCGATTACTATATTGAAGGTACCACTTACAAATTAATATTTCTATCCAAAGACTAAATATTAACGTTGTGTTAGGTATCTTGTGATGGATCTACCATTATTTGAATTTATCGATCATTATTATGGATTCATATATGATTTTTTTATTCATTGTCATAGCTCACTTTTTGCTTCGATGATATCTACTAATGTAAATTCAATTTCTATGCTAAATGGGAATAGCTTCAAGGATGGAAAGGAAACTGTGATAATTGTCTTTGGGTGCATGGATTTTATGTTGGTACAATTCATGTCTAATCAAGATTGACTAAGTTCAAGTTGGCTCGAATTAGATTTTGATATTTGCATAATAAGTTTGATGGTTGAGAGCAAGATGTTAAAGAAAAAGAGATTTTGAAGGGAAGATTGTTAGTACAATCGACCTCGGATCAAGATTAACCAAGATTGATTTAGATTTGGATGGTTAATCGAAAAGTCAGGTAGGTCCAGGTTTATCGGATACTTAATAGTAGAGAAGTCCAAGTGAGTCATGGTTGACCAAACGCTTGACGATTAAAAGTCTAATAAAAAGTTGATAAGATCAAAGTCCAAATGAGTCATGGTTGACCGAATACTTGGCGGTTAGAAGTCCAATAAAAATTGAGTAAGGTTGAAGTCCAAGCATGTCATGGTTGATTGGACACTTAATGATTGAAAGTCCAACAAGAAGTTGGCAAAAGTGAATTCTAAGTGAGTTATAGAGGACTAGACACTTGATATAATATGTGAAATCCAAATGGGTTAAGATTAATTGAACACTTGGCAATGAGAGAAGTTCTAACAGGTCATAGAGGACTAAATGTTAAGCATATGAGTAAAGTCTCAATAGGTCATGGAGGATCAAATGTTAGGCATGTGAGTAAAGTCCTAATAGGTCTTAAAGGATCGGGTGTTAGGTGTGTAGGTGATGCATGTGTTTTATGCATAGTTTTCAATATTATTTTACATGCATTTTATTTCATCACATGAGTATATTTTATATATTTTTATCTCTTTAGCATTGATTTCATCTTTATAGTTCATAAGATCTACTTTTTGTATGTTTTTATTAATAGAACAAGAATTCAGAGTTTAATGGAGTGAAAAAGCCTTGGAACGTGATTTTCCAACATGAAGCATGAAGCACGGTCTGGCCGTGTCCTCTGACATGATCGTGCTTCATTCAAGAGTTAGGCACAAAAATGGAGCGAAAATCAAACTTCCCGATGGAAACATAAGCTCACCATGCTTTTTAGCATGATCGTGTTTCCCTCTACTGCTCACAGAACTGACCACTAGTAACTTTTTAGCACGGCTGTGGTATGGATCAGTCGCCCTGGTGTTTTTGGAAGGTTTCAATGGATATGGAAGGCTTTAAAAGGATCCAAGGGCCTTAAAATTAGAGAATGAGGGGTTTCCTTGTGACAAGGAACCTATGAGAGTACTATTTCCAAGGAGCCATAGAGATTACATCCATCAAGGAGTTGGAGATCAATTCAAAGACAGCTACAAATACCATGGCTAAGTTTTCTCTATCTTTGCTTTTAGATTTGAGTTGTAGAATATTTTTTACATGTCTTTGTATTGTAACTGCATTTCTATGGAGTAGTCTCTTAATTCTAGGATGAGGGATTAGTCTGATGTATTATTGACACCTACTTAATATTTATTCATCTCTTTTTATAACATGAAGTATTTGGTTTATGATCCGACTTTAGTATGCATATATGATTATGATACTAGCGTGTGTTTTCATATTCCACGAGATGTGAGGATGGATCGAGAGGTAAATTTAATTCTCCAAACTCTAAAATTTAAGACTTAAGGGGTTGTTCACGAAAGTAGTTCAAAACCTCATGAGGATACTATTAGCTATCACAGAGCTTAATGGATTTACCCTGATTCTGTTGGTACAAGGAACACTAGTCTGTCCTCAGGGTTTTGATATTTAACAATACACCTAAGTCTGATCTGTTTGACCAACGGTTAATCCAAATAGGACTTAATGTTTGGATATGAGTGAAGTCTAATTAGGTTAGTTTAATCAGAAACTAGCAAGAAATCCTAGTCAGTTGGACAGGGCAAGGAAGTCCTAGTCAAGTTGATCGGGCAAGGAGAAATCCTAGTTGAAGGCTAGAAGAAGTCTTGGTGAGTGAAGCTGGGCAGGAAGTCCTAACTGAAGGTTAGGCACGGGAAAGCCCAAGCAGGTCAAGGGTGATCAAATGTTTGGCAGATGAGAAGTATACCTATAGAAGTGACTAGTCCTAATTGGAGGTTAGGCAAAGGAAAGTCCAAACAAGTCAAGGGTGATCAAATGTTTAACAGATGAGAAGTCTATCTATGAAAGTGATTAGTCCTAAATGAAAGTTAGAAACTAGTAAGCCTAGTAGGTTAGACCTATAGGGTAAGGTTTAGGTAAGCTTAGTAGGTCAGACGGACTACAGATAGATTTAGGTTGCTTGTTTGTTTATATGCTAATCTTGCAAGAACCAGGAGCTGGAAGCAAGACTGAAGAAGAATAAGAGGAGCAAATCAAAGCAACTGAAACAAACTCGAGTTGACTAGATCCGGACACCTAGATGTCACTTCAAACGCGCAGACTATCTAGGCGCCACTGGATGGTCCAAGCGCCCGGATTAGGAAGAATCGACCCTAATAGACTGACTGAACCGAATTAGGATGGGATCAGTCCAAGCGCCCGGATAAGAATCCAAGCACCCAAAAGAGCCTATATAAGGACCTCAACATGTACCATAAGGAGTAACTCTAATCCTCCATACTCTTTATCATGCGGTGCTGGTGAACATGAATTGATCCTGCTTGTGCGATCAGGGAAGCTCTAAGAAAAGTGCGCTGCGCTCAGAACTTCCAACTCGGACAACACGAATGTTTGGTTATTTTATTTTAGTCTTACATTTTGTACTTTTATTTATATATTTTAGACTATAAGACAGATTTCTCCACCTTTGAAAAAGTTTCAGAAAGGAGATTATTAGTGGATGAGCGCCTTCCCGTACATAGGCCTTGGATGTACTAAGCCTAGGTGGTTAGGAACCAAGTAAATCCGTGAGTCCTCTATGCTTGTGATTCTAATATTCGCTGCGAGTTTTTAATAGAACAAACGAACGACAAGAGCGCTATTCACCTCCTATCACAAAGTATAGAATAACACCTAGAGTATCATGAGGCATCATGATAAGAGCCTCCTTGATAAAGCAACCGTTTAGGTAAGGTTATCTTGAAGTAGATGTCGTGTTTGGGTAGGCACACTAGTATTATTCCAAAAGTTTAAATTGGATACTTCGGGATAGACCACTATCATAATTATCAAACATAGAGGTAAAAGATATTGGTGTAAGGAACACCAGAATTGAACCTAAGTTTTGATAATTATAAAGAGTCAAAGTTAAACTTACTTATGATCTAACAAGTTGACTAAGTGTGTGTTATTTTTGAGAGGTGTCCTAAGACAATCACCATGGTTATACTATTTATTGGATAAATAACAATTTACTATTTGAGTGCATAGTTTTTTCTTCATGTGTTTGATTGATCTTAAACTCAATTACTGAATGTCTGCAATATGATTCATAGCATGAGAGAATTTGTGATTGGATCACAACTAGTGAACATCTCTACATGTATAATTATGAATGTATTAAAATTATCCCTAGTCGATGAATTGATGAGCGTGGACGTCATCGATTCTGTTGAGACTAGCACATTTTAAACTTCTTGGTTTACGAAGCAACTGATCTTGCTGGCTGGAGACATTAGATGTTGAGAGTTAAACGTGGATGTTAGTTAAAGATAACTAGTTCATTTGAGTAACCTGCCATGAGACTTCATATGGTTCGATACATATGTCAATGAAGATCTCAGTACAACTTAAGTGCGAGTTTCCTTTGACTTGCGGTATTCAAGTCACCTTAGTTATGGAAGCTTATACTTTAACATCTTAACCAAACATCTCTGAGGAGGTGTGGACCCAGAATAATTGGCTATAAGTCGAAGCACCCGAAGGTGTTTGAATAGCCTTCAGAGGATTCACCTCTCTTTGTAAAAAAAGACGTATACTCTGCGGTAACTTGTTAGGATTGTTACTGAAAGTCTTTAGCCAAAGCATCACATGTCAAGAGTATGACACTCTTGGACACATGTACAAATAACTTGAATCTATAGGATTAGAAAATAAGCTTGAGCTTGGTGTGAAGTAGTCAGCCTAGTGGGGGCTGACACATATAGACCATGTCCTAAACTGAGCGAGTATAAGACGATGAAAGGAACGAGACACATTTCATTTTAGCTGTTGAAGGGTTTAGAAATTATTTTAGAATCAATCATTGATTTTTTTGATCAATTGGGGATCATGATGTACTACTAGGTGTCACTCATGATTGTTCCACAATTAATGATTAATTACGGACAGCCAACATAACTAGAAATTTATTGGGTCACACGCACTACAAGTTCTCTGAAAAACTTAAAATGAGTTTGAGAATTAGATTTTCAGATCGAAAGAAATAAAGTCTGGTTGGACTAGACAAAGGTAAAATAATGTGCTTCATCTTATGAAGACAAAATAAACAAAATTGATTTGGTTCAAATCGGAGGTGGTTTGGTTATTGAACCAAACGATTCAGTTTTGAATCAAATTAAACCAACTTGGTTTGGTTCATGATGAAAGATATTTTAGCAAAATAGAAGCAATGATGGTCTTCATCTTGTGAAGATGAAATGAACAAAATTAGTTTAGGTCAAATCGGAGGTTGTTTGGTTATTGAACCAAGCGATTTAGTTTTGAATCCGATTTGCTACAGTAAACCTAAATTAACCTGGTTCGGTTTGTTTCTTTTCCTCCAGTTCAAGCTCGCGTGCCGACCCAGTTCACCGTGATGCTCTTCCCTCGTGATGCCTGCAAGAAAGATTCACGAGAGCCACTTCTGCCGACGACACCATCTCCCGCGTTCGCCGATGGAAGAATCGCGAGGAGCCCTTTAAAACCCTTCGTTGGCCACATGGAAGAGAGAAGTTGAAAAATCCTATTTTCCTCTTCCCTTCCTCTGCTCTGTTCACCACCACTGATGCCTGATTGGGTTCTTTTCGCCAACCGTCGATCACCTGAGAAGGTCTCCGCTGGAGGACAGGCCAAACCTGAGCCTTTCCTTCTTCCTCCTAGACACAAGCATCATCTGTCACACCTCCTCCTTCCCGCTACCGACTGTGATGCTCTCCCTCTTCCCCTTCCTCTGTTCTACCACCGCTGCCAGAACGTCGACTGATTGGACCATCACCGCCTTTGGAACGTCGCCGGATTCCTTCCTACAACGGTCGACCATCGGAGGAGGCTTGGTTGTCGTTGCCCCTGTTCTTGGTGGTTCACTTGAGAGGGAGAATGTAACCGCCTTTGTTCGGCTGTGTGGAAGAAGGCAACATCAGAGCTCACTTTCCAAGATCAACAACTTGAGAAGCTGTCACTGCTAGAGAGAAGTTGCTGCTGGAGTTGATGCCGGAGAGGGGTCATTGTCGGAGCTATTGCCGAGTCAATGTCGGAGTTGTTGTTGAATTATATTAGGATTTTACTGTTGGAATTCGCTATCCAGTCATCAAAAATTATTTCTAGTCATCGGATAGGTTGTCCGATCGTTGCCAATCAATACGGTCATCTTACGATCATCAACCATCTCTACGAAAACTTGTGAAGTTTCCAGAGATCATTCCATCAATGTTGAAAATGTTCAAGCTATTTGCCCCTTTATCGACGGTCAAAGGTTGACCATCAAAAATTACACTGAAAATATGATTGTCGGTGATAGTTAGAAAGCCTCAAAAAATAATCACGACAAACATTGTTGCGTGTTTTTCAAAAATAAATTTTTCTCTCGTATCGACCGTTGTCGATCGTCGGCTAGTACCAAAAATGGTGATGCAACTCATGACTTTGGAAGTCATCCAGATGAGATGTTGGCGCGGATCACCAATAAAGGTGAAACTTCGACAAGGGCCACTCAATTGATGCCAACCCCGCTCAACGTCATGCCAGGTATGCATAGAATATTTATTATTCTACAAAATTTTAAATTTTTAGCTATGTCATGTACCTGTTGTATACTATATTTGCATGCGTGTGTTGTAATAATTAGATTTAATTATTAATTTATTTTCATTGCACACGTTTACAAAACATGTAAACACGCGCAACGCACTGGGACGATCCCGATAGTATGTAGGTAGCATAACAAGGAAAATCCTAATTGGAGGTTAGGTAAGGCAAAGTCCTAACTGGTAAGGCAAAGTCCTAACTGGCAAGGCAAAATCCTAACTAAGGTTAGACAATGAAGTTTTAGCAGATTAAGAACATCGGGCAGAATGAAGTGTTAAATTTGAGAGGTGTCATAAGGCAATCATCTTACGGTTATACTATTTATTTAATAAATAAAAATTTACTATTTAAGTGCATATTTTCATATGTTTGATTGGATCTTAAACTTATTTACTGAATATCCGTAATACAATTCATAGCACGAGAGAATTTGTGATTAGATCACAATTTATGAGCATTTCTACATATGCAATTATGAATGTATTGAAATTATCCCTAGTTGATGAATTGATAAATATGAGCACATCGATTCTATTAAGACTAGCACATTTTAAACTCCTTGGGTTGCCAAGCAGCTATTCTCACTGGCTGGAGATATTGGATGTTGAGAGTTAAATGTAGATGCTGGTTAAAGGTAACTAGTTCATTGGAGTGACCTGCCATGAGACTTCAATGCAGCTTAAGTGTGAGTTTCCTTTGACTTGCAATATTCAAGTCACCTTGGTCATGGAGGCTTATACTTTGACATCTTAAGCAAACATCTCCGAGGAAAATGTGGACCCGGGATAATTAGGTATAAGTCAAAGTGTCCGAAGGTGTTTGAATAGTCTACAAAGGATTCACCGCTCTTTGTAAAAATAGACGTATACCCTACGACCGCTTGTTAGGATTGTTACTGAAAGTCTTTGGCCAAAGCATCACATGTCAAGAGTATGACACTCTTGGACACTTGTACAAGTAACTTGAAGCCATAGGACAAGAAAATAAGTTTGGGCTAGGTGTGACGTAGTCAGCCTAGTGGAAACTGATATATATAGACGATGTCTTGAACTAAGCAGGTATAAGATAGTGAAAGGAATGAAACACGTTTCATTATAGCTGCTGAAGGATTTAAAAATTATTCTGGAATCAATCATCGATTTTTTTATCAATTGGGGATCATAATGTACTACTAGGTGTCATTCATGATCGTTCCGTAATTAATGATTAATTATGGACAGCCAATATAATCAGGAACCTATTGGATCACACACACTACTAGTTTTTGAATGACTTAAAATAAGTTTGAGGATTTGATTCTCATTTTGAGAGAATGAAAGTTTGATTGGACCAGACAAAAGAAAAATTAATGGGCATCATCTTACGAAGATGAAATGAACCAACTTAGTTTGGTTCATGATGGATGATATTCTGGTAAAACAGAAGAGATGAGGGGCTTCGTCTTGTGAAGATGAAATGAAAAAATTAATTTAGGTCAAATCGAAGATTGTTTGGTTACTAAACCAAGCAATTTAGTTTTGAACCCGGTTTGCTATAGTAAACCCTCAAATTTCCCAATCAAGTTTAGCTTGGGTTCTTTTTCCCTCCGGTTCAAGCTTGCGTGCGTCGTCCAGTTCACCACTCGCCTCGCACACCCACAAC
>NW_027430844.1:0-1085 GCF_044706935.1 Curcuma longa | reverse complement strand
CGGAAAAGTGGCAAGGTAAGGATTGGATTTCAGTACCTGTTCCTGATGGTTCGTCTGCGGTTGCAGCAGGTTATCAGACCAGCGGCTGAGGATCCGAATCTTCGTCTCTCCGTTCGTGCCGAGCTGTGAGTGGTTGCTCCAGCAAGGTTCACTGTCCCGTTGGTGCCATTCAACCGGGAGCATGCTGAGGTGCTTGTTCTGTACTAATTGAAAGAGGGAGAAACTCTAGATCTATTCATCCCTAGTTCTTCTTTGTTCTTCACTGTTCGTGTCCTTTACTGCTTGTTCAATTACTCAATCAAAATTCCCCCCCCTTTTTATAACACTGTATATAGGTTTTAACCTCTAATCTTCATTCCTAACTTTAATTGCTAAACTTAATTCCTAACGCTAATCCTAATATATTCTTTTGTTGATGTTGTTTGGTTCTTTGAGGGTTATACTGTCGATCATGGTTGGTTATTGTATTTTGAGCTTGTGATCAGAAGTTGAACTTTTGTTGATTATTGAACTCCTGTTGTTAGGGAACTTGTTGGTTGTTGAAATTGTTTAATCAAAGATTGATCAGTAAGTGGTTTGGAATGATTGGTTGTTTAATATGAGGTGTGTTGTGTTGTAGATCCAATCCATGTTGCACTTGTAGTGGTTGGGATTCGTTAAGGCTTTAGAGAGGTGTAACCGGTTGCATGATATTGTAAGATGGGTTGATATCTTTGTTGTTGAATGCTTGAAGTGGATGTGTTGACATGAGTTCAGGAACTTGTTATCTTGGTTGTTGATTTGATCTTGTAAAGTGTTGCTTGGTGTATAAGTATGGGAATTGCCATGAGTTGTGGATTGTGAACATGTTCAAGTGAATGAACCGGTTGTGGTATAATATAATGTCTGTTGTGTTGTATATATTTGATTAATTCTTATGAATAAAAGATATTGGATTGTGTGTTGTATGATGAACTTGGTATTATCAATAAATAACTATGTTGCATGCAATTGTTGTTGTGATGTTTATTGTATAAATTCTAATAATCATGACTTGATTGTGCAAGATTTGTAAGATTCATATTGTGTAGTATATGTTTGTTGAA